>NC_064851.1:167969014-168269014 GCF_024139225.1 Suncus etruscus | reverse complement strand
GTCTGAAGCACAATTGTGAATGGGATTATATTTTAATAGCTGTTTCTTCTCTTCATTGTTTGTTTATAAAAAATTCCTGGATATTCATGTATTAATTTTTAGCCCACCACTTTACTGTACAACTACTGTTTTCTAAAAGATTTTTGTAGAGTCTTAAGGGTTTTCTAAGTACAGAATTGTGTCATCCGCAAACAATGAGAGCTTGATTTTTTTTCCTTTGCTCTCTGCATGTCCTTGATATCTTTTTTCTTGCTTAATTGCTATTGTAAGAACTTCCAGTACTATATTAAATAGAAATGGTGAGAGGGGGCAACCTTGTCCTGTGTTAGACCATAGAAGCAAGGATTTTAATTTTTCCCTATTAAATACAATGTTGGGGCCGGAGAGATAGCATGGAAGTAAGGTGTTTTTGCCTTTCATGCAGAAGGACAGTAGTTCAAATCCCAGCATCCCATATGGTCCCCCATGCCTGCCAGGGATGATTTCTGAGCACAGAGCCAGAAGTAACCCCTGAGTACTGCTGGGTGTGACCCAAAAACCAACAACAACAAATACAATGTTTGCCATAGTGTTGTGGTGAATGATTTTGACTATATTGAGGAAAGTTTCTTAAATTCTCATCTTATTGAGAGTTTTTATCATGAATAAGTACTAAACATAATCAAATGCTTTCTCTGCATCTATGGATATTATAATATTATTTTTACTGATAAGGTGTATTATATTGATTGAATTGCATGTGTTACACCATCCTTGTATCTCTGTGATGAATCCAACTTCATAATATTGTATAACCCATATTTTTTATAGTATTGTTATTTAAGAATCATGATAACAAACATGTTCATAATTGGGTTTCAGTCACAAATACAGCCCCTCACTAGTGCAACCTTCCTGCCACCAATGCCCAATTTCCCTCCTCCCCAATCCTTTGCCTGTCTTTGAGACAGGCATTCTATTTCTCTCACTCAATTTCCTTTTTTTTTTAAGTTTTAGTTTTTGGGCCACACATGGTGATGCTCAGGGGTTACTCCTGGCTATGCACTTAGAAATCGCTCCCAGCTTGGGGGGGAACATATGGAACACCGGAGGATCGAATCAGTCTGTCTTAGGCTAGCTCCTGTAAGGCAGATGACTTACTTCTTGTGCCACCACTCTGGCCCCTTATTTTCATGATAGTTGTTGGTGTAGTTATTTCCCTAACTGCACTCACCACTCATAGTAAGATTCATATCATGGGCTGATCTTTCTAGCCCTCATTTCTATGGTCTCGGGGTGTTATTAACATACTGTCTTTTATTTTTCTTAAATCCCACAGATAAGCAAGACTATTCTATGTCTCTCTCCCTGTGACTCATTTCATTCAGCATAATAGTTTCCATGTCCATCCACGTATAGGAAAATTTCTTGACTTCATTTTTGCTGACAGCTGTATAGTATTCCATTGTGTATATGTTCCATAGGTTCTTTAGCCACTCATTTGTTGTCAGAAATCTGGATTGTTTCCAGATTCTGGCTATTATAAATAGAGCTGCAATGAACATAGGCCTGCAGAGGGCATATTTATATTTTGTTTTTGTGTTTCTAGGGTATATCCCTAGGAGTGGTATAGCTGAATCAGATGGGACGTAATTTCCAGTTTTTTGAGCAATATCCATATTGTTTTTCAGAAAGGCTAGACTAGACAGCATTTCACCAGCTGTATATGGGAGTTCCTTTCTCCCTTCTTAATGAATTGTTGAATTCTATTTGCTAGTATTTTGTTGAGAAATTTCGAATCTGTGCATCATTGAAAATGTGCATCAGGACCGGCGAGGTGGCGCTAGGGGTAAGATGTCTGCCTTGCAAGCACTAGCCAAGGAAGATCCCCCAGCATGCCATATGGTCCCTCCAAGCCAGGGGCAATTTCTGAGAGCTTAGCCAGGAGTAACCCCTGAGCATCAAACGGGTGTGGCCCGAAAAACCAAAAAAAAAAAAAAAAAAAAGGAATTAAAAAAATGTGCATCAAGGATATTGGATGAAACTTTTGTTGTTGTTGTTGTTGTTGCTGTGTGTCACTTTAGGTATCAGGGTGATGTTAGTTTTATAGAAACTGGGAGTTTTAAAGTTTCTTAAATTTTCTGAAAGAGCAGAAAAGAATTGGCAGTTTGTCCACTGTAAAGATTTGAAAGAATGTATTGGTGAATTCATTTGAATCTGTGCTTTTGTTTTTGGGAAGCATTTTGATTAATATATCAATTACCTTGATATTAAAGGTTTGTTCAGATATTCCATATTCCAGATATCTTGTTTTAAGCTTGTGAGGTTATAGGAATCCAAGAATTTATCGATTTATGCCAGGTGTTTTTTTATTCATGGCATAAAGATTTTCAAAGTAATTTCTGATTACTCTTTAAATTTCTGTAATATCTGTTGTGACATCATTCCTTTCATTTCTGATTTGGATTATTAAAGTTTGCTCTTTCTCTTTATCTGTGAGACTTGATGATATTTTATCAATCTGATTTTTTTTCCAAAGAACTAACACATGCTTTCATTGTTATTTTGGATAGTTTTATGGACGTTCAGTTAATTAATTTCTGATCTAAGTTTTATTATTTCCTTTCTCCTGTCTGATTTCAGCTCATTTTGCTTGTCATTTTCTAAGTTCTTAAGCTGTTCCATTAAGTTGTTTATGTAGATCCTTTGTTCCTTTCTGATTAATGCTCATAATTCCTCTTAGTACCACTTTTGCTGTGTCCCAGAAATTCTGACAACCTGTTTCTTCATTCTCATTGTTTCCAGGAGACTTTTGATTTACTATTTGATTTCTTTTCTGACCCTCAGGTTGTTCAGAAGTAAACCATTTAATTTCCAGGTGTTACAGTTATTTTTCTGTTTCTGTTTGTAATTCTCTTCTAGTTTCAGTGCATCATAGTTTGAGAAGATAGCTAGTACAATTACTATCCTGTTCATTTTAGAGTTACATTTTGTGGCTCAGCGTGTACTCTATCTTGGAGAATGTCCCATGTGCACTGGAGAAGAATATGTATTTAGCTTTATAGGGATAAAAAAAAGTCTCTATATGCCCTTCTCTTTCATTTTTTTTCCTCAAAGCCAGTATAGAACAGTTGATCTATCAAGAGGTGACACAGCATTGTTGAAGTCTCCAACTACTACTGTGTTGTTACTGATGTATTTCTTAAAGTATATTAATATATATAAGTATTTTGTTGGTCTCTCATTAGTTGCATACATTTTAGGAGTGTACTTCTTGATATGCATATCACTTGATTATTAAGAAATGACACTTTGGCCCCGGAGAGATAGCACAGCGGCGTTTGCCTTGCAAGCAGCCGATCCAGGACCAAAGGTGGTTGGTTCGAATCCCAGTGTCCCATAGAGTCCCCCATGCCTGCCAGGAGCTATTTTTGAGCAGACAGCCAGGAGTAACCCCTGAGCACCGCCGGGTGTGACCCCCCCCCAAAAAAAAAGAAATGATACTGTTTCTTATTACCTTTTTAAGCCTAAAGTCTATGTCATCTGATATTAGAATGGCAATCACAGACTTTTTAAGGGGGTTGTTTACTCGAAGAATTTTCTTAAAACCTTTAATTTTGAATATTTTTGCTCTATTCAAATGTATTTCTTGCAGACAGCAGAACTCTGGATTCAATTATATAATTCATTTTGCCACTGTGTCTCTTAATTGGAGCATTTATTCTATTGATATTGAGATTCTTTTAATGGAGTTATGTACCATTTTGGGAGAAAGCTTTGTTGGATGTGTCTTACTTTAAAGTACCCCCTTTATTTTTTTAAGTTAAATTTGAGTCTGTAAAGTACTGACATTGTTGTTTATCTATGAAGCTGTATATTGTTCCTTCAGTTTTGAATGAGAGTCTGGCTGAATGGATTATTTTTGATAATGTGTTCATTTTATTAAGTTTTTTTTTATCCACCACTGCTTTGGAGTCTGGAGGGTTGCTTGTGATAAATCTGCTGTAAATCTTAAGGAAGCTCCTGTGTATGTAATTTTCTTTTCAGTTTTTCTGATATCAGTAGTCTATCCTTATATGTGATTTTCATCATTGTGATTAGAATGTGCTTTAGATATTTTTGTTTGGGTCTCTTTTATTTGATACTCATTGTGACCAAATGTGGGTGCATGTGCTCTTTAGTCTGGGACCTTCTCAGCAATTGTGTTTTTGACTGTTGCTTCTTTACAGGGGATTTTTTTTTTCCTGACTCTCTGGAATCCAAATTATTTTTATGTTGTTTCTATTGAATTTATCTCAAAGTTCTATTGTCATCTGCTTGGTATATTTGAGGATTTTTTCCATCATCTGTTCATATATTTAGAGACCTTTTTCCCCATCTTTTGTGGTTGTCTGGAATTTTTCTACATTGTCTCTTCAAGCTCATTGATTCTGTCATCAGCAGTAGTTACTCTGAAAATAAGGACTTCCAATGAGTTTTTTATTTTGCTTACTAAGTTTTTCAGTTCTGACATTTGTATCTCTATTTCTCTCTCACTCTCTCTTTCTCTTACTATGTCTCTCTCTCTCTAATTTGATACTGTGATTTGTGCTATTATTAATGGGAAAGGTGACTTGCATGTTGCTTTCTCCCCTTTCAGCAACAAGTTCTCCAGAGCTATCAGTTCCAAATATCATTGTCCTAATAGACCTTTATTTACTCTAACTGCATTCACTTAGGGTCATATTAAAATGAGGAAAATAGGGGCCTGAGCGATAGCACATCAGTAGGGCTTTTGCCTTGCATGTGGCTGACCCTGGATGAACCTTGATTTGATCCCCAGGCATCCAATATGGTCCCCAAAGCCAGGAGCAATCCGGATGTGGCCCAAAAACCAAATAAAAAATAAAATGATTAAAATAATATCATATCTGAATCATGAACTTTGGATATTTTATGGCTTTCTTTTTATTAAAAATTACTTAATTTAAGCACTATGGGTACAAACATCTTTATAGTTAGGCTTCAGTCATAAAATGTACACTCCTTTCTTGCCAGTGCAACTTTCTTGCAGCCATTCCCCTCCTCCCCCAACCCTGACTGTCTTTGAGACAAGTATTCTATTTCTCTCTCTCACTATCATTGCCATAGTAGTTGTTAGTGTATAATTATTTCTCTAACTGTGTGGAGAGAGGAGGGGAAGAGAGAGGATGGGAGGGGACGGGGGGGAGAGGAGAGGGAAGAAGAGGTGTAGAGGGGAGGAGAGGGCACGGTAGAGGAGGGGAGGGAGAAGAGGTGGAGAGGGAGGAGAGAGGAGGGGAGAGGAGGGGAGAAGAGGACTGGAAGGAAGGTGAGAAGGGAGGGGGAAGGGAGAGGAGGGGAGAAATAACCTTATTGTTAGATTTTTTTCCCCATATCCATAAGGGATTAATTTTGTTTCATAAAAATTTAACATGTGGTGTGTTTTATTGTTTGATTTACTTATTTTTGGTTTGGGGACCAAGTCCTATGGTGTACAGGCTTACTCTTAGTCCTGTTTAGAAGATAGCTTCTGGCAGGGGTCAGGATCATATGAGGTGCTGGGGATTGAGCCCAGGCCAACCACATGTAAGGCAAATGATTTACCTCCTATGCTATCTTTCTATCTGGTTCATTTAAATACATATAAAGTATTTCTCAATATATAGTTTTGTGTATATTATACTGAATTTTACCTTGAGTAGTGCAAATAGGTATTAGACAAATACCTCTGGAGTTTTATCAAAGCTGGTTTTATCAATCCTTACTTTAACCCTAACAAATATAACATTAATAAAAACTTATCTTCAGTAGAGCCACCCAAATTAACTCCAAAGCCATTGAATGAGGGAAAATATAAGCTATTATCATTCAGGCTCTCAGATATAAACTCTTAAATTTTTATACCAATGCTTTTAGCATCAATGGGTATAAACTCAGTGGCTCTCAAATATGGCATCTCCATTCTGAGCACCACTGTTTGACCTGTACCAACTTGAATATCGATGGGATAAATCCAGCATCCTCCCCATTGGTCACTAAATTTTTTAAATAAAAAAATAAATAAAAAGGCAATTTATAATTAATATATTTTGAGAGCAATGTTTCATTTTCTTTATCTTGGTTAAATGTCATGTTTAAGAATCACTCTGTGGTTTTACACATCAAATCTTGCTATCAATACAGAGGTTAGAGCTCACCCTCTGAGAGTCAGCACATAAAACACATCAGAGATTGCTTTATGTGATCACATCGGTGAGTGACCAGTCTAGGGATTTCCATGATTCCTCATTGCCAAAAACAGGATGAGCTCTCTCCATATTCATAAAAATGAGAAGCTAGAGAAGCCAATCTAAATTCTTTCTATTGTATAGTAGTCTGTAGCTTACAAAGTACTTTATATACAATAGTAGAATTTCATCTACCTTACTTCTTAAGGAAAATTGGTGGAGGGGTCATTGATTTGGAGTACATCTCTCAACTTCACTTTAGATAGAGACACCCAAAGAAACACTGCTAAGAGGGATGCCCAATGTTTCAATGAGTCTTAGCTATGGACATAACCTATATTCTTGCCACTATTCTAAAATGTTTCTGAAGCCACTCAGTAAACCTGCAAAGTATGTCATATAATTTTCTTTTACTTTGTAAATACAGATGCTCAGAGATGTAAACTTACTTCAAAGGTCATGTAAATCACAACTAACTGAGCTAGGACAAAAACCAGGGCTGTATGACACCTAAGCTTATATTGAGTATCTCTAGGCTGGCTTAGGTCAAAGGTTTTCATAAAATTCAGATATTTATGTGCTAATTGGACAGGATGACTAACAGGTTTCAGTATATGCAAACACAAAACCAACCAGACGAGGGTCATCTAGAGTGTTGGCAAAGGGTGACCATGACCAGGGTAGTAATAAAAAAGAGAACGTGTCCACAAACTGTCATGCTAACTGTGTGACTTAAGAGGGTGACAAATCTCATTTGGCCCTTTCTGCATACAGTGTGGACCTAAATAAAGTCAATCTGCTATAGTATATTTTGTTGACCCTTTTGAAGCCTACAGCTTCCTTTACATAAACTGTAAATTAGACACAAAGTTTTATGATGATAGAGACCAATAGATACCTAATGCAAGGCTGTTGTTGTATCTCCATCTTAGCTTGTGGCTGATAGAGGAGCCAATATTGATGGTGACAATGATAGTAAATACTTTATATATAATAATAATAATAATACAGTCTTACCAAGAATGATTTCATGTAATATAGTATTATATATTTTATATTTCATGTAGTATACACCATTTAATAGACAATATTTTTCTAATTTATGGATTTATAAAGACTGTGACAAGGGAAATCTTGTGACTTGCTCAAGGACACAATCAAAAGTGGCAAAAAAGTCACTCTGCCTGACATCAGAAGTCTAAGCACTTAAGAAGCACGTGTTGTTAAAATCAGATAATAGAAATTCAGTTTTGTGAAGGAAGGGAGTATTGTTTCAAGCGCATCTCCATAACCTACAATACTTCTTACCAGATATTAAATACTCAGTAATGAGATAGGAATGAACAGGGACTCCTGGAAATAGGAATTACAGACTAAACAGTTACTGTCTCACAACAGGTTTTGTTGTTTTTGAGGGGTCTCTGCAATTACTTTAGGAAAGGTAGAGCTGGAGATCTAAACATAATTGCAAAATCCAGGATATATGTGCCTCCAACTTTGTCACAATACTATTTATAGTAGCTGAAGGACTGGAATCAGCCAAAGTGTCAATCAATAGAGGAGTTAATAAAGACAATGTGGTCTATATCACAAGGAATATTTCACAGCTGTTATATTTTTTAAAAGGTGAAACATTCTCATTTGCAACAACATGCTGAACCTAGGTGGCTTATTTGAGAGAAGATAATAAAATAAAAATAATGAATTATGTGTCATAAAAACAAAACCCTAGACTATAAGAACAAATTAAAGGTTACCAAAGGGAAGGGGGAAATAAAGTGAGTAGTTTGGGTATAAAGCGTTAATTGTATGATAAGGGTTGAAAGCCTAGATTTTTTGTTGGCAATAATGTATACCAAATATTGATGTATAATGCTATATGCTTGAAATCTTAGATAAATAAACCTAAAGATCACTGAATAAATTAAGTCATGTATTAATTCAAGAAGTATTTGTTCACTATTCAATAAACACATGTTATATTGAGTTAATGACAGACACTTAATTTAGAGATAAACTGGAAGTTACTGAATTAGTAAGTAAATAACTATTACAAAATTCAGTGTGCCATAAAGAAGACCAAAAAGGTGTTTTAGAGACTGAAAATGCTATAGGAAGGGCTCTAGTATGGTCAGGATTGTCTCAATGAAGTAAAAAAACACTTCAACTGAGATTCTGAAGAGTGCCCACAACATGAGGAGGCATGCAGAGGAAGCTTTTGGAAGAGCTTGATCTGATGAAAGAAGGGGAATCAGCTGATATGTGTCCTCTGAGAAATGGTGGGTGTCTCCTCTCATCACTACAGTATTGCACACAGCTTCTTTCACTCCTCTAACAACTCTGTGTTGGGGCACAAAGCCAATAGCTTTGTGGTCTTGCTTTGGCCTTGGAGGGGACCAGTTTCAGTTGCTAAGAGTGGCCCTTGGAAACAAACCCTGAAGTCTACATTACTACATGGTCTCCACCTAGCCTCTGGCAGATACAGTGGAGAATTTCTCAAATACTCTTCAAAGAACTTTCGTTGCAGCTCAAGACAGGATGTCCCTCCACACAAGAAGAAAGGAACGTCTTCCTTCTGCTTCACTGACCTTCTTGTTATGACAGAGATTCGCAGAGACTTGGACGGAGTAACTCCAAGGTGATCTGGCCAGTGGAATCCTGGTGATGGACACAACTGATGTCATGGAAAAAACAGCGGCATCGATTAGGGCTGACATGGATTCAATCCATTTGCACCCTGTCTTCATTTGTTAACTGGAATGTCCCATGTGAACTTGGAGCAAAAAAGTAAGACAACAACCAGATGGCACTAAAATAAAACCTGGTGTGAGCGGAAGCACCATCCTCTCTTTCCTCATAGGGATAAGTACTTTCTGTCTGGAGTTCGAGATGAATCTTTCGCCTGCTAGAAGCGTCTATTCTGCGCGGAAATCCAATGCCAACTCTCAACCTCCATTAAGGGCTGGCTTCCTCATTGTTCGAAACTCAAATACTTTCTAGATTGTATTAGGCCAAGCGTCCTAGGTATATAATTAACTCCCAGTTCCCTCTGGGCCCATGAGCTCAACTTGTGGAGCTTCACTGAGCAAGACATTTGCTGATGTCTCTCCCGGCGGTGACGCCCACGGAATGAAGACTTTCTTTCCTAGTACGGGAAACCCTGGGCGGATTCCTAGCAAATACAAACAGCCTTTCGAAGGGACTTGAGTGGCTTCGTAAATGAGTGCGGTTGTTTCCTAACAATAACGATCTCATTTTCTTCCCCTGCGGAACTCGCCCTTTGGGGACACGCGGGGGGGGCGGTGTCCGGGGAATGCGGCCTTTGGCCTTTTGGCAGGAGGGCGGGTGGGGCATCCTGGGTTAGATCTTCGGATTGCCCTCGCTCCTCTGCAACTGGGCAGCCACCGGGCTCCTCGCGCCGCCAAAACTCCTTCGCGAGCCAAGCCTGCAGGGGCACCTGCTGTCCGTCCTGCCCGAATCGGGGGCCATGGGCTGGGCAAGGATGGCATTGGTTCAGGGGTTCTGAACGTTCCCGGACTCGTGTCTGCCTAGGACCCAGCGGGCTCGGGTTCGAGGTCGCCTCCCTGTGGGCCCTCGCACGTCCCCTGCCGCGCTCCCCCCTCCCCTTCCCCGCACGGGGGGCCCCGCCCCGAGGCTCCGGCGTCCACTCCCCCGCTCCCCCGAGATCGCTCGCTCGCTCGCTCGCACGAGGGCTCATCCGCGGCCCCCCGCGCGCTGTCCCGGACGGACAAGGGGCGGGCGGGCGGGCGGAGTGGAGGTCGGTCCTCCGCCTCCCTCCGGCCTCGGGTCCGACCGGGGGCACCTGCCCGCGGTCCCCGGGGCGCGGGTGCTGGAGAAGCGGCTCGGGCTCCGCACGCTGGCCCCCACGCCTCCCGCCCACCCACCCACCTGCCCACCTCCACCGGAGCGCGTCGCCCTGCCCTGCCCTGCCCAGTCCTGCCCTTCCCGGCCCCGCCGCGGCCCCGAGCGCCGCAGCCTCGACCTCGGCCACGCCGCGGCCGCTCCGGGGACGAGCCTCGGGCTGTGACGCGGCGGGGAGGAGCCTGCGCCCCACGCCCCGCGCCCCGCGCCCCGCGCCGCCGTCCTCCGTCCTCCTGCCGCAGCCGCAGCCGCCGCCGCCGCCAGTGCGCGAGTGACAGCCGCGGGGACCGCGCGCTCCCTCCCGCTCCGGCCCTCCCTCCATCCCTCCCTCGGGCCGGGCTCCCGCAGCGTCGCGCGAGGCTCCATCTTGCCGCGGTCCTCGCCGGCCGGGGACCTGTTGGCGTCGGCGGCGGCTCGGCATCCCCGGGGCCGGCGCGGGAGCGGTGACACGCGCGGCCTCGCGACCCCGAGCCGCCCTCCCGCCGCCCCGCGTCTCGTCCGGGCGCTCGCGAGCATGGCGCAGCCCCGCCGGCTCGCCCGCGCCCCGCGCCCGTGACCCCGGCCCGGGGGACCATGGATGCGGCACTGCCGCCTGCTGCTGCCCACGCGCGCCCGCCCGCTGTCAATGGAGGACGACGCCGACACCCGCAAGATCAGCGGCAGCTTCCTGCGCGACCACAGCTACGCCACCGAAGGTGGGTCTCGCGCCCGGGGCCGGGCCGGGCGGCGGGGGACGCGCCCCGGACAGCGCACGCGAGGAGCCCCGGGCCCGCCCGTCCCTGCGTCCGGCTCCCGGGGGCGCGCCGCCTCCCAGGGCGCGGCTCGCGTCCCCCGGGGCCCCTCTCGGGCCCACCGAACCCTCGGGGCCCGGCGCCAGGCCGGTCCCCGCTCCCTGGCCAGCGCCGGCCTGGCCCGCACAGGGGCCCGGACCCCGCACGTGGGCGAGCGGGCGAGGCGAGGCGAGAGGAGGCGAGGGGAGGCGAGGGGAGGCAGGCGAGGGCGGCGTGGCTGTCGGTGGCTCGAAGTCCCCAGGAGCCAGGCTGCGGCTGGGCTGGACTTTCTGCTGAATCAACAGCCAGCGGAGAGCGGGAGGGTTCCTTTGGCAGGCTGAGCTTTGCCAAGAGGTGAAATAATCTCTCTCTCTCTCTCTCTCTCTCTCTCTCTCTCTCTCTCTCTCTCTCTCTCTCTCTCTCTCTCTCTCTCTCTCTCTCTCTCTCTCTCTCTCTCTCTCTCTCTCATCTCTCTCTCCATCTCTCTCCCATCTCTCTCTCTCTCATCTCTCTCTCCATCTCTCTCTCTCTCCATCTCTCTCCCTCCATCTCCTCCCTCCATCTCTCTCCCTCCATCTCTCTCTCCATCTCTGTCCCCATCTCTCTGTCTCCATCTCTCTCTTTCTCTCTCTGTCTCCATCTCTCTCCCTCCATCTCTCTCCCCTCTCTCTGTCTCCATCTCTCTCTCTTTCCTCTCTCTCCCTCCATCTCTCTCTCTCTGTCTCCATCTTGCTGTCCTCTGTCTCCATCTCTCTGACTTTCTGTCTCCATCTCTCTCTCTCTCTCTCTCTCTCTCGTCTCTCTCTCTCATCTCTCTCTCTTCTCTCTCTCTCTCTCTCTCTCTCTCTCTCTCTCTACCCTACCCCTCACCCCTAGCTTGTTCTAACATTAGCCTCAGTGCCCTGAATGCTTGGAAAAGTCAATAGGTACAATCTCCTGCCTTTTATGTCTGGATAGAAGGGTTTGCGGTGTTTGGGATTTATTTTTTGGTTTTGCTTACTCTCTGTTTTTCAAAAATACAAAAACTTTTGCTTCAAGGGAAGGGAGTGTGATTGCTTTAATTTTGTAGCTGGAAGCATTTATCCTTACTACTCCGTATATCACCACATTTTAATACCCAGCATGAAAAATATATGTGCAAATGTAGTTTAGGAAAATGTTTGCAATGTGTTTTTCTATAAGGATTCCTTCTTCTAATTCTTGGACAGTAGATGTCCGTTACCTTCAATTAAATTAAGAAGATAGAGACGGGGCTGGAGAGGTGGCGTGGAGGTAGGGCGTTTGCCTTGAATGCAGAAGGACGGTGGTTCGAATCTCGGCATCCCATATGGTCCCCCGAGCCTGCCAGGAGTGATTTCTGAGCGTAGAGCCAGGAGTAGTAACTCCTGAATGCTGCCGGGTGTGACCCAAAACCCAAAATAAATAAATAAATAAATAAATAAAGATGACTAGAGAAATGGGAGGGGGTGGGGGAGTTTAAAAAAAATCTAGCTCAGGAGAAAAATAATGTGAGATTGAGGGAGGGAGTAGGTGTCATCTTCTACAAACAGCCCTGCAAGTTTGCTTTCTCTCCATTGTTCTTATCAGAGGACATATAGCTTAATTTGTCCATGGTGCTACACAGATTAAATAGAATTTTAAAAGTTCAGAGGTGGCTATTTTATACTGTGGCTTTTCAAAGCAATAGTATAGCACGTAGGGCACTTGTCCTTACACTCAGCCAACCTGGGTTCCAGGCCCAGCATCCCATATGGTACCCTCCAGCTCCACCAGTAGTTCTGGAACACAGGAGAGCCAGGAATAAGTCCTGAGCACCACTGACTGGTGCTTCCAAAACAACAAACAAAAAAAAAGAAAAGAAAAGGAAAAGAAAAGAGGAAAAAGAGAAGAGAAAGGAAGAAAGAAAGAAAAAGAAAGAAAAAGAAAAGAAATAGAAAGGGATATTCAATTCTATTCAATCTTCAAGTCCCCACACTTGGCAATCATCTTTTTGTTTTTCATGATAAGTATGGTTTTAAGATGTTCGCTCTCAGTTCAGATGCTTTGTTTCAGTTACAAGATAGAATGTGAATGGCTCTTTATTGGAACATGTTGTGCAAGACAGAAGTTGGTCTCGGTTCTTTTGACTAGGTGGGGGGTGGAACATGTATAGTTCTCTTTGTGATAACAAAGAAAAGAAGACTGCACTTAAGATTTTCTTCTGTATTCATTTTCTTCTGTCTCCAAGTACAGGCAAAGGGAACTTTTTGAGGTAAGAAGATGGGCAAGTTGAGGCCATGGGGATAAATTTTGTAATCTGTGAAATGAAAGAAATGAATTAAAACAACAATATTTCTAATTGCTTCCACAGACACAGAATACTACTTAATTTATGTTCTTATTTTATGGTATTTTTCGTAAATAATGATTTTGAGTCAAAAATACGAATTTAGAACAAAGCTTTCAGATGAAATATCTCTATCTCTCTCAACACACATACACACATTAAAGAAATCTTAATTTCACGGTAGGTGTCCACATTACCTTAGCAAGTGCTGATACCCTTGAAAAGCTCCAAATCATAACTTTTCTAATTATTAACTTGAATTCACTTTCTAGAGAATTAGCTTCTTCCCCTATAGATTTTTCTTTGACATTTCTGCTTTTTTCTCCTTTCTTTGCAGATGAATTAGATTTCCCCTCTTAAATCTCCTTGACATCTATCTCTGATTTTTTCTTTCTTTAGATCTTTCTTAGATCATTCTTCACTGCATTATCCTATTTAAAACTAAAAGGTTTTTTGCTGTGTAGTTAGTGTGAAGGACTCCGAGCTCAATTTACATTGTAAGTGGTAGCTGCAGGCAAGTTCATAAGCTATGAGCAATGCAAATGCTAAAGGCCACTTTACCTAAGCTTCTCTCTGTCCTCTCTCTCATCTTCACTCACTCATTCTCTTACCTTCCTTTCCTCTCCCTCTGTCATGCATGATATGTATCTATTAAAGACAGTTCCTATGACTCTTTTATTACCTTCTCCTATGTTTATGCCCTTTTAAGAGTTAATAGCTTTGGGTATATTCAATGTCCCAAGCACCATACTGAGCTTTTTATATGTAGCAATTCAAGTATCAAACCCTGCCAAGCATTTATTTCTCTTGAACTTGAATAATGACAAAGATAAAGTCACTGAAGTGGTTTCAATAGAAAATGTTATGCTTCCTCCTAAAAAAAATCATCTTTAAAATCTGATCTATGGGTATATTTTTCTAATTCCCCTTCACTTTCTTCTTAAAATCTCTCTTTATTAGAGCAGTCCGAGTTTTGTCAATTAATCTTATCTTCAAATGGGACAACAGAATCATTCATTCTAGAGGAGTAGGTTTATAAGAATGACAATCTAATTAGAAGTGGAAGTTAGAAAATTATTTTTTTCACTTTTTTTGTTGATTGAGGCTCTGTGATTTATAATATTATTATTAATGATGTCTTTCCATGTACACAATTTTAAAATAAATTCTCAAAAGTCAGAGTGATAGTTCAGTGGATAATGCACTTGCCTTGCATAAAGCCAACTCTGGTTTGATCCCTGGATTCTCATATGGTTACCCCAAGCCCACCAGGAGTGGTTCCAGAGTGCAGAGTCAGGAATAACCCCTATGCACTGCCAGGTGTGGCCAAATATAATAAATAAATAAATCAGTAAACAATCAAATAGTTCTCTGCATATGCATATACTCTGTTTTAAGTTTTTTCCATGTAAAATACAAATGACAATTGTATTATATGTATTATATGTGTATTATTATATGTATTATATGCCTATATGAGAATAATGATTTAATATGGTAAAGAGATACAAGATAGGGGCTAAATAGATAGTACAGTGGATAGGGCACTTTCTTTGCTCATGATATACTCTGATTCAATTTTAGGCATCTCATATGGTCCTGCCCTCTCTCGTACCTAGGAGCACCTAGTACCTAAAAGCACCTAGTAACAGTTACTAAGTAACTCCTGAACATTGCCAGCTGTGACTCAAGTAGTAAAATTTTCTTTAAAGTAAAAAAAGAAATACAAGATAAAGCCAGACCTCAGCCCTGCCCTTAAAACATTGAATCTATTGTTACTCTATACAGCCAGAACAGCTTTTTTTATAGTGTGTGTGTTTTGGGGAGATGATATTGAATGGGGTGAGGGCTACTGGAATGGATTAGAGCACTACTCTTGCTCATCCTCACCCTCACCCTCACCCTCACCCTCACTTTCTCTCTCTCTCTCTCTCTCTCTCTCTCTCTCTCTCTCTCTCTCTCTCTCTCCTCCTTTCTCCTCCTCCTTTTCTCTCCTTTCCATTTCTCTCACTCCCTTTCCCCCATTCACCCCATCACTGAATGTGATGCCTGGCCCCCTCTCTCCTACAGGGATAAAAAGAGAATGCAAGAACCTACCATAGTTTTTCTGCTTTACTACATCACTAGTTAAGAACTTGAACCTGGGGCAGGCGGTGGCGCTGGAGGTAAGGTGCCTGCCTTGCCTGCGCTAGCCTAGGACGGACCGCGGTTCGATCCCCTGGCGTCCCATATGGTCCCCCAAGAAGCCAGGAGCAACTTCTGAGCGCATAGCCAGGAGTAACCCCTGAGCGTCACAGGGTGTGACCCAAAAACCAAAAAAAAAAAAAAAAAAAGAACTTGAACCATATGGGATGCTGGGGATTGAATCAGGGTCAGCTGTGTACAAGACAAATGCCCTGCCCATTAGTTATTGCTCTTGCCCCTAAAAAATTCTTAATGTAAAAAGTGGTGAACTAGTTCTTTTAATTATGTCATCTATATTACTTATTGATTATTATAATTGAATTGATAGTATATTAAATATAAAAATAAAATGTACGAGATAAAAAAAGAACTTGCATTAGTTATTTGCCTTAATGCGATTCTGTTGTATTCTGGCAATGATAAGTTATTTCTCTCAAAGGTCTTTAAAAACTCATACTGTTTTGCACATATCAAGGAAGAACAAGTTCACTAATACTATATCCTTTCAATTATTAATTCATTCTCCTTTTCATTTGTCTTCAAAAAATTTCAGTTGACTTTTTGTAGAGGTGGCCAAGTATTTTTTAGCACACACATAATGTCTGTTCTGAGGGGACTTTTAATCTAGCAGTGGAGGTATACAACAAATGCTTTCTCAAATACTCCCCAGTTGTGTTTAAGAGACATTCAAGACAAGCACATAGTGCCTTGAGACCTTTTACAAAGCAAGCTAATTTATACTTGGATTGCAAGGACATCTTTTCAGATCAAGTTGAATCTGAGAACTGAAAGGTAAGTTAGGAATTAATGAGAGCTGAAGTTATTGAGGTAAAAGAGACTACAGATACAATGGTCTAGAGATATCAAAATCTACTCAGGAATCAGGAATCAGGAATCTAATCAAAATCTACTCAGGAAAGTGAGTGATTAAAATGAAAATGAAAATGAAACCCCAAACAAGAAAGATACCATAGAGAGAAAGCTAACTGACTAGCTGTATGGCAAAGGAAGTAAAAATGAAAACAGTGAAAGCTAGCAGGTTAGTCTTTGGATAGTCACTGTCCATTTCTTTTCCCAATTTGGTGTCTAAATATGTTCATAATAAAATGTTAGAAAAAAAGGGTGTGGGCAGTTATTCATGGATTAGGTTACATTAAATTAAACTTTGGTGATCATACAGAGTTTGTACTCGACCAAAAGGAATCCAAAGCCATTAAAGGATTTTGATCAGGGAAATATAGGATCAATTTTTTCTTTTCAAAAGCTTAGTTGCTATTTAGAGTAGGACCAGATAGCTGGTAGGGACTGACAGCAGGTGTTAGGAGGTCCAGTTGGAGGGAGGGTCTAATGGCTTTACCATTAAAAGGTATGTGTCCCAATACAAATTCCTTTGTTTCTCCAAACCTTGAAATTTCTTATTCTTGATAAAAATGGGACCAATGCAATTGTTCTCTCAAGCTGTTGACAATGGTATGAATAAACATGTGAGAAATATCTAGGAAAAGACCTGTAATAGAGACCATCCTCAGAAAACCTTCATTCTCTTCCCTAAACTGAATTGGACCCCTAGTCATTTATGCATATGCCAGAGTCTAAGAATATGAATCTGAGGCTGTGCTCTTTATTGAGCATCGCCAATATTTTGACAGGACTGGCCTAATATTATTCAACCCAGGTTCATTGGTACAGTTCTGGCTAGTCCTCATAAAGGGCTTGAGATTGCCTCTGGGGACCAGAGTTGCTAATAATGAATACTTGCTAGTGATTTTCAATGCACTCTGGTTATTATGTTTAGTAGCAGAACATTCCCCATCCCAGAAAGGTCATTTACAATAGTATAAGGAAGAATCTTCCCACCTTCCATTTCAGGTTTTTCTGAGAATAGCAAAGAACTCAACATTCATCCATATGCATTGGAAATACTATTCTGAACTTGCATTTGCATACAAATACCAAAACAACTTAACAAAGTGCTGGCAGCTCTCCATCATTTGACACTGCCTCCTTTCATTTTTCCAGTGCATTTTTATACACTTTTATCCAGTTTTATTATACGTTCCATATTTCCTGAGCATGTATATGTGTGTTGATATGTTTCTATGAGGTGAGGGAGCAGAGACTCTGGCTCACTTTTATTCATGTGCCCGTGTATGAATCAGCAACATTTAAAGATCTCAGGGTTTAAGCCTGTCTAGGATCAACTTCTCCTCGACTGGTCTCTTCTATTTTATCACTATGCTGAGAATTGGCTATACAGAATTATCTTGAAACATTCCTCAGTGTGAATAATTATGCCCACTAAGGTATCTGAATCAGTGTGAAGTATTTAACAAAAATAACAAAAATTGTAACAATTTCTTTATACAAAGAGAAGATCAGTTTTCTTGTAATATTTTTACTATTAGCTCAAATTGTGTTCCATCTCTCCATCTATTCATAAGATTTTTTTTTTTTTTTGGTTTTTGGCCACACCCAGTAACGCTCAGGGGTTACTCCTGGCTATGCGCTCAGAAGTCTGCTCCTGGCTTGGGGACCATATGGGACGCCGGGGGATCGAACCACAGTCCGTCCAAGCTAGCGCAGGCAAGGCAGGCACCTTACCTCTTGCGCCACCGCCCGGCCCCCTATTTATAAGATTTTTAAAACTTTGAATATGCCAGTGACATTCAAATTTATATATCTAATCAAGTTCTTTTGAGCTTCAATCTCAGTAACTCAACTGTGAGTCTTTCTGTGAGACCGAGTACCACAGGCCACTCAGACAAATCAATTTCCAAAATTGCCTCAATTTCACTAAAAAGCCCCATCACATAACTATTCTCATGGTTAAAATTGAGGAATTGTCCTTGACCCAAACATCTACCCCACTGAGCTCTATCATGTCAATAAGTCCTACTGCTTCTAAAATGTATCTCAAATCCATCTAATTTTCTCCAGCTCTGGTTGTAATTGATTGTTTATAATTTATGATCAGTATATACTTTATTTCTGTATATATATATATATATATATATATGTATGTATGTATGTATAACCAGTATTGTGTAAAGATTTCACAAGCCAAAAGGAGTCATGAATGGAAAAAGTTTATGAAGCCCCCTGCTCTAGACCATCTGGCCCCATTCTCTAGAGTAGAAGAAAGTTTACATAGGTCCTTGAAAAGAAAGGGAGTAGAGGTAACTCTATGAGATAAAGTATTTGCATATTAGTGGAGGTATCTGAGGTCTCAGTTTGACCAGAGCAGTAGTCCAGGCTGGCTCCTCACCCCTGCCTTCATTAATAAGAAGAGCTTACATTCAACCAAACATGTCATCCTCATAACTTTATTTCCTCCTCTGCTGTACTCTAGTACTGAGCTGAATGACAGATCAGTTCTGGTATTCAGAAACCATCTGTTATCAGATATTAACTCTGTCACTGGAAGACTGGATTTTTTTTTGTTTGTTTTGTTTTTGTTTTTGTTTTGGGGCCACACCCGGTGATGCTGAGGGGTTACTTCTGGCTATGCCTCAGAACTCGCTCCTGGCTTGGATATTATTTTTTAACAAGACCATTAGGAATGTTATCTAAGTTACCCAGGGGATCTTAAATAGTTAGAGTGCAGGTTCACTCTGAAGAGAGTTAAGAATGATGCTAAAAATTGCATGTGTGAGATTCACAGGAAAGTAGCTATTATTTATTGATTTATTGGAATAAAGAGACCCTATGGTGGATGGAAAAGGCTGGATGTGTAGGGACTGGAGCATATGTTTTCATATTTTTAGAATATATTTTACAATAAGAAGACCCTCGTAGCTTAAGATAAAAAAAAGAAATGAATTCTGTAGATCTGGAGCAAAATGTTGCATGATGTCCAAGGATCTGAATATAGTTTTCTACCTGAGAAAAATGAGATCTGCTAGACTGAGCGTGCAGAATCTCAGATGTATGTGAAAATGTATTCCAGGTATATCTGGGACTGAATGCTTCTCCAGCATGTTTTGCTGGTTGTGCTGTTAAGATTTCCTGAGAAGTAATGGACCAAATTATTCACAGAAAGTCAGGCCTCTCATTTAAGGTCAGGATGTTAAATGACACCCAGCTGTTAACTCAAAACAAAGGCATTCCCCCAACTTCCCCTTTCTTTCAAGCCTATCCTTTGATATGTAAAAACCTACCTGGATCACTGAGCCTTTTTCCTCCTGCTGAATAGGTATTGGTATAATAAAGAAAGAGCAGTTATGGCTTGGCAACCTCAGGCAGAAATACCAAAAGGCAAGACAAGAAGCAAACTGATTCCTTGATTCTTTCCTGACTGGTTTGGTTTATTAATTCTTTGCTGCTACCTGCTTCTCCAGACCTATCTGCCTGAGACAAAAATAAAAAAAAAACAAAACAAAACAGAAGTTTTGTTCTTTTCTCCACCAGTGGCAGATCAGAACTTATAAAAGTGGTTGTTATTTTGCATAGGCACAGTAAAAATTGGCTGTAAAAGGATCAAAGGTCACATTGTGCACACATATTCTCAAAACAATCAACTTTATCTTTTTTTATAAATATAACAAATTTTTCATAGATTTCTCTATAATATAAACATGAGAATCGTTTTGCAGATACACTTAATTTGAAAATTCTTAAAAATTCCTACACTGAGCACTGTAATACAAGTCTAGAACATGCCTGTGGAAATAGCAAGTGGGAGTGATTTCACAACGAGTGGGGATTTATTTTACAATGAGCACCCAAACAGGGATCCAGGACCCAGGCACCAGTGAAGACCCCAATGATGGTGAGTTAACGCTCTGGTGGATAATTACCAGGAAGGCCTCCTTGAACTGGACTGAATGTGCAGTGCTCTTCACTGGAACTTTAGTGCACATGGCTTCTGTCTGAACGTGGCAGAGGCCTTCTCAAGCACAACAGAAGCCGGCAGTGAAGGAGAGAGAGCTAAGTACCTTCCCAGATGCCTAGACCCACCATCTTTCTTCAACCAAAGAAGTTGTTGCATGATGTCCAAGGGTCTGAATATAGTTTTCTACCTGAGAAAAATGAGGTCTGCTAGACCTGATGCATGTGAAAATGTATTTCAGGTATATGCCTGGGACTGAATGCTTCTCCAGCATGTTTTGCTAGTTATGCTGTTAAGATTCCCTGGGAAGCAATACAAGGACCTCAGCCTGCCAACCTGCAGCAGCTTATTGAGATCACTGATGGTTTTAGAAGCCAAAAAGAAAACTCACTTGAGGGGGACCAACAGCAGGGAGATAAGCAGGTCCTTCCACCCTGATTCCAGCTCAGGAACTGAGGAACTGAAGGTTTTTCTGTCCCAGATGACCTCAGCAGCCTTCTACTGAGGTAGAGATGGAAAAGAAGATGAAGAATCCAAACCCAGCCAAAGTCCACATAAGGAAAAGCTGCTTTTAGAACCTCCTGCAACTTTCTTCTAGGTTAATCTTGTAATCCTATTTGCATCAGTCACTATATTGCTGGTTAAACTGTGTGTTCTACCTGTATAGATCTTAATGTTACTCTTTTGTCTGTGACCTACTGAAAACAGAATATTTTATAGTCAACTTTAGTAGTTTAATATTAGTATGCACAGTTCTGGGAAATGCATGCTGTTATTAGATTTTAAGAATTCTCTTAATTATCCTAATGAGGGGCTGGAGAGATAGCATGGAGGTAAAGCATTTGCCTTTCATGCAGAAGGTCATTGGTTTGAATCCCTGCATCCCATATGGTCCTCCGAGTCTGCCAGGAGAGATTTCTGAACATAAAGTCAGGAGTAACCCCTGAGTGCTGCCGGGTGTGACCCCCCCAAAAAAAAAGTTAAAAAAATTATCCTAATGAATGTTTGTTTCTCAATTGCTGAGATGCTTGATTGTGTATATTATGTAGCAACTTATTCTCAAAGTTATGTCTGCTAAAATGTTCTAATGTCTTTGTTCAGGGAATTTGATGGAAAATAAACTTGGATACTATAGACTTTTATTACAGTGCTCATTATAAGAATGTTTAACAAACTTAATTTCAAACTATGTATATCTGCAGAAATGTTCTTGTGATTTTGTTTTGGAAATTTTATGGAAAAAGAAAATCAGTTTATGGAAGAGGATAAAGTTTATGGAAAAGGATGAAAAAGTCTATGGTCATACCACACTGACCACGCCTGATCTCGTCTGTTCTTGGAAGCTAAGCAGGGTCGGGCCTGGTTAGTACTTGGATGGGAAAAGGATGAAAAAGAATGTCCTTGCATGTTCTAGATTTGTATTACAGTGCTTAGTGTAAGAAAGTTTAAGAATTTTCAAATTAAGTGTATCTGCAAAAAGGTTCTAATGTTTATATTATAGAGAAATCTATGGAAAATTTTGTTATATTTATAAAACAAAGATGGAAAACGCTGATTGTTTTGAGAATATGTATGCACAATGTGACCTTCGATGCTTTTACAGCCAATTTTTACTGTGCCTATGCAAAATGACAACCACTTTTATAAGTTCTGATCTGCCACTGGTGGAGAAAAGAACAAAACTTTTGGGGTTTTTCATATTTTTTTGTTTTGCTTTAAACAGACAGGGTGCTATTGTAAGATGATACCCAGCTATTAACCCAAACAAAGGTGTCCCCATCTTCCTCTATCCCTTAAGTCTTTTCTTCTATGTGTAAAAGCCCACCTGGATAGGTACTTTTGTCTCTCTTGTTCTTTCTCCTCCTGGTGAATTTTGTACTGGGTTTAATAAAGAGCAGTTCTTGGTCTGGGCTCAGAGATACTAAGAGGGATAAAAGAGTAAAAAAGCAGACTGACTCCTTGACTCTATCCTGACTGGCTTGATTTATTAATCCTTTGGTGCTACTCTGCTTCTTCAGACCTGTCTGCTTAAGGATAGATATACAGTGCCTGCTGATCTCACAATGTCTGAGATTTATTTTACAGCAGGGTTTGACTATGTGACCATCAACAGATGCACAGGGTACAGAAGGGGAAAAAAGCTGGGAAAAGCCCCCATAGTAAATATTGTTAGAAAATGCTGAGTGATCCTGAACAGTCTAAAAGTGGTGCTCTGCTAGAAACTGCAAGATTAATAATGCTCAGGTAGCTTTATGAAAGTCATTTGAAGCAAGGAAGACCCAAGTTAAGAGTATTGTTGATTCACAAATATTATTGCCATTCATTTTTCTGTCTTTGTATCTTTTATAAAGCAAATACAGCATAAATTGCCTTTTCAGAAGAAAGGATTTGAGCATTATAGAATTTGATAGAGCCAATCATGAATCACCTTCTGTCTATACGCCCACTCACATCTCTCCCAGGGGTTGCCATCTCAGTAGTTAGGCAAACCTCCTTATAACCACCTTTCCATACATTTTCATACATTTAAACATGCATGTACAAATATACCATTAGAGGGAGGAATTGTTTGCATAAAATGGCTTCGCTGCTTGCTTCATTTATTCTTTGTTCTCTTTCTGAATGGTGTATTTGAAAAATACCCTTTCATGTCAGGATATTTAGCTATGAGTTGTTCTTTGTAATCACTTTAGGAAATCCCAGTGATATGGCTATAACATTTTATTTTATTTTATTGAAACCATTGTGATATACAAAGTTCTTCATAGTTGAATTTCAGATATACAGTGAGTCAGGGCCATCCCACCACCAGTAACGACCTCCCTCCACCCATGTTCCCAGAGTGCATCCTTTGGTTCCCAAAGGCGCCACCCTTTGCCTCCTGATCTGCCAATGTAACAGGCCCATTTAAGTTTAGATTGTTAATGTTTAGGTCTCTTGATTTTATTGTTGTTCATTTGGCTTGGATATTTAGTTCTGTCCTTTTTTTTTTTCTCCACCAATGCATCTGAAACCACTTGGCCTCTAGTCCCTATCCTTTTATTTTCTTTTCCTCTTAATTTTATAGAAAAATGCAGACATATCAGGTAAAACAAAGTAATCCATATCCCAAGGTTCTGAAAAAGGCAGGAGCCCCTATTTATAAAGATGAAATAGAAAAAAATGGGGGGTGATGGCAGTTTTTTGCATAGGTGCAGCAAAAATTGGGGAAAATAGAAAGGAAAAGCCTTTGGCCTAAAACACAGGGAGACACTACCCATGAAACTTCCTGACATAAGACTAATTACAGGCTCCAGGTATACTAAATTGTCTAACCCCAAAGTCTTTCTTCATAGTCCCAGTAAAAGTTCTCCTCAATCTCTGTTGTTGCAGTCAGATCATCTCTGAAGTCAAGGCACTAGTACCTACTTCTCAAAGAAAGAACAAAAAGGAATCTATAACCTCCACTTATCATTTAAGTAATCTTGGAGAAGTCATTTAACCATATAAACTTGAATTTTCTAATGTGCTTTATTAGAAATGAATGCAGTGTCTACAGAATTGTGCATATATTAACTTATATGCCAGGCAGCCCCTTTTCTGAAATGTGTACCTTACCATGTATTACTTAATAGAAAATAATATTGAGGGACCAGAAAAATAGTATAGCTCATGTGGTTAATCTAGGTTTAATTTCCAACATCTCATATGGCTCCTGAGCACTACCAGGCATGATTACTGAGTACAGAGCCAGGAGTAATCCCTGGACACTACTGTGCATGCCACCCCAAAAGAATAACCCTGATAGGTCAGAGAGATAATGCAGCAGATCAGTTGTTTACTTGCCTGAGGCCAACCTGGGTTTTATCTACAGCACCATGTATGGTTCCCTGAGCCATGCTAGGAGTGACCCCTGAGCACTAAGCCAGAGAAAGATGTGAGAACCTCCAGGTGTGCCCCTCAAAAGAATAATGTTGAGAATTAACACAACTGGTAGGCCTTGCATGGTCCTGACCTAGATTCAACCCCTAGCACCGTAACAGTCTTTCAAACTCTACTAGGAGTAATTCCTGAGCACAGAGCTTGAAGTAAGCCTGGCCATCACTGGGTATGGTCCTAAAGACAAAAGAAGAAGAAGAATGTATATTAATGGTTGCTGGCTGGCAATTGTGGAAGTATTACTATATGTCAGGATAGTCACTAAGCTTTAAAGTATTTTTTTAATTATTTAAAAATTATTTTTAATGTTATGAACTATAATTTACAATACTTTTGCTCCTAGAATTTCATGGGTTCAACATCCTAATATCATACCTTCTACCATTTTCTTTCACCAGCATTGTTGCAGTCCCCCATCATTCTATTCACCACTCTCATGGTAAACTCAGTTCTGTAAACTAGTTCTCAGGTTCTGTTGTCTTTGGGCACTTGTTATTTTTTTTACTATGTCTCTTTATATCTTACACATGAAAGAGACAACTCTGTGTCTGCCCCCTCTTTCTAACTTCATTCATCATGACACTTCTTACTTAAATCTAACAACCAAAAGGTTTACACCATTTTTATTCTACACTTAATAGAAATATTAAGTAGAATGCTTATAGATTGTCCAAGAGTGAATGGCAGAGTAGAAATCACTTCCAGTCTAGTCTGAGTCTCAAATCAAGGATCCCAATCCCTGTGCAGATTATCTCAATAGAACACCTGTTTAATAAAGATCAAAAAAAGATCATCACATTTATTTGTAGAAAAGATAACTTGGAATTTAAAAGAAATGCTTTTGAGTCAATATCAAAAATATTCAGCTTTTATCAAATGGAGAGAGGGAAAGCTGAAAGGCATTAGTGTGGACTGCACATCAGAAGCTCTTGATGGTATTCCAGACATGCCACCTTCATTTGTCACTTTTACATTTTAGCATTAGTTTTCTAATCTACTGAAATAGATTAAAGGAGGGGCAGCAGAAACGTATGCTCTGTAGCATATTTTTCTGGCACTGTATTTCTCTGATGCATTTTCTAGAGTTGTGATCTTCTAGGTCTCCTTGTAGGCTCAGAGATGACACTGGAGGGCATAGGCAGGCATAGGCTTTAAAAAGTCCTAGAACTTCAGACCTGGCTGGACCTATTCATTGGTCAGCTAATCCTTCTCACACAGGTTCTGGTACAGCCAAGAGGCACAAGCCAGAAAGGAAATATCACTTTGCCAATTGCTGCTGCAGATGGAGGAGCCAGTCTGTCTGGGCAGCCCAAGACTTTGAGAGGAGCTATTTGGCAAAATTGTTGGCAGGATCTGCCTTGCAGCATGATTGCTGGAGACTGTCCTGGCTGAAGTGAATCAGGGACACAGTAAAGGTGGCTGGTGGAACAAATAACCATCTGGTAAGCAGAGTGTTGTTCCTCTTGCTGCACTGACAGGGAAGAGCAAGTGCCAGTCAGCAAGTCTGGGTGAGGCTGAGCTCTCAGTGATAGATCTGACAGTCATAATAGAATTTCTCCCCGGCTGATGTGGAAATGCATGAAAATGGGGGCGGGGGGCAGCTGGAAACCCCATGTGAATCTAGTTCTTTCAGAAATCAGGACATCTTCATTTTCTTCTACTGTATCATGTATTGATTCCATGAAAATGAAGCAATCCAAAAGATACCCAGAGTATCTCCATGCATTTGGGATCAGTAATTAAGGTAAATCAGAAAATCTCTCTGCTTTCAATTACATTTCCTAATTTTGACTAAGGGTCTGTTGAAGAATCAAGGTTTAAGTAGGGATATACTTGTTGTCTATCATATCATCTTACACAAACCATGTCCCAAGTGATTAAAGGCACCCGACTTTAGCTCCCTTGAGGTTGAGTAAGAATGTAGAACTCAAGAAGCAAAAAATAGATTCTCCAGATTTGGGTGTGTGTGTTAGTTTTTCTTCGGTCACACCCAGTGGGGTACTCAGGAACTATAAGTGCAAGAATCAAACCAGGATTTCTATATGTAAAGAATATATGTAAAGCCCATTGAGCCATCTCTCCAGCTTCTGGCTACTTGCATATTTATTAAAATGGACTTCAATACTTTATATTTCCCATATTTCAGTCAGTAATATGTCTCATTTTCTAAAAAGTATTTGACTTAGTCATATGAAGCATTACTCTTCTCTTTTCATACCATATTTGGCCTTTACTTCAATTTTTATTTAAATTACATTGAATTATGATGTTTTAGGTATTCATAATTACAAAGCAATTACACATGCACTATATTAGATTCACTATGAGCTCAGTATTATCTTTTATAAATGGAATGCTTTCTCTTGATTTTCCTTCCCCTTTCCCTGTACCCTCTGGTAATCAGTAATTGATCTTACCGTTGTATAGTTTGTTTTTGCTATATTTTATTTATTCATTTATTTGGTTCATCTGTGCATTTTATTATGATCATTTTTGTGATATTATTTAAATAACTAACCAAAAGCAAGACATTTAATAACATACAAATCAGAAGAGGCAGAACTACACCTGTGTACTGGCTGTGATAAAAATGTTCCTCTTTCAGAGAAAGTTGAAAGAACATGTTTTATTCAGTGATTCAGCTTACTTAAAGGCAATTTTTTAATAAAAATAAAGCTGTATCAAAGAACCATGATTTACAATTATTGATCATTTCGTTTTAGGCATATCATATTTCAACACCAATCCCATAGTCAGTGCCAACTCTCACCACCAGTGTTCTCAGATTCCATTATCTCCCAACCCCATGTTTGCCCTTGACAGACATATTACTAAGCTGTAGCATACAGCTTATGTTTCCACTGTGGTTGAGTCTGTGTAATTATATATATGTAATTATATGTGTATTATATATATAATTATATGTGTAATTACCCCACTCTTCCACATCACATGTATAACTGAAGACCAATCTCTGTCCTTCCATTCTTCTCTTTCTCATCATCCTTGATTTCTTGTCTTTTCTTCCCCTCCCTAAGCTCTGGGGTCAAGGACAATCTAGGCCTCCCCTTTGCTACTTTACATTCCTTATCCAGTTATTTTATGTACCACAGATAATATCATCCTGCATTTTTTTTTCTTTTCTTTTGGACTATTTCAAGCAACATGAAATCTTTCAATTCTAACCAGGTTGCAGCATTTTGCATGATTTCATTGTTCCTTGCAGCTGAAAAATATTCCATTGTATATGTGTGTGTGTGTATACATCTATAGCACATCTTTAGATCCAATCAACTGTCCTTGAATGTCTAGATTGCCTCCATATCTTAGCTATTGTGCTCAGTACTGCAACGAAATAGTGGTGTGCATATGTCCATTTTGAATGTATGTTTTTAAGTACTTAAAGACCTTTTAAAAGAGTTGCTGCTGGGATCAGAGAGAGAGGACAGTAGATAATGCCTTGAATATGGTTGAGCCCGGTTCAGGTTCATTACCCCATTTGGTCCCCAGGACCTCCAAAAGTGATCCCAAGGTACAGAGCAAGGAGTAAGCCTTGATCCATCAACTAAGTATAACTCTACCCAATGTGTTGCTGTTATAATGATGATGAGCAAGAGCCACCATGCACTTATAATTTATTGGACTTGGTTTTTAAGTTCTCTCTACATTTACTCTATCATCTATCTATCTATCTATCTATCTATCTATCTATCTATCTATCCATCCATCTATCTACCTACCTACCTACCTATCATCTATCTATCTATTGTTTTTTCGGCCACACCCGGTGATGCTCAGGAGCTATTCCTGGCTGTGCACTCAGAAATCACTCCTGGCTTGGAGGACCATATGGGACGCTGAGGTCAAACCACAGTTAGTCCTAGGTCAGCTGCATGCAAGACAAATTCCCTACAACTGTGCCACTGCTTCAACTCTGTACATTTACTATATATTTCGTGTGTATGTATTTATGATATTTATATTAGTATATATCAGTGTACATATGACATAGATAACATAATGTGTGTGAATGCCTATGTCATTTAATCTTTATAATAACTATCAATGTTTGGTAAAAAAGAGAGGAAATGAATTTCTGTTTTACTGGTGATGAAACAGAAGTACAGAAAATTTATGAAATCTGTTCAATATCAGTCAGCAGAGTTATATTGCACAAAAATTTATGTTCTTCAAAGCAAATGGAGGTGAATTACACTAAATCTTTTACACATGTCTTAGGCATAAACTTTGTATCTTATTCTTTCCTAAGAACAACCTTCTAATGGAAATAATTTAATATGTTCTTCATACTACATGTTTCTTTTAGAACAAGGCTCTGTAAATATGCTCTGGAAAATATAAGCTATACATTTTTCAGAATATTTTGATAATACAGCCTATATTCTCACTACTCAACTTTTGTAATATGTAGACAGTAAGTATATTTAATTGAAATTACTTGTGAAATGACCTAAGATTGCTTACTCCTATCTTAAAGTTTCTGAATCCAAATAGAGCTTACTGAAAAAATGTAGACTGTAAATGTAGAGGTGGGGTGTACTGACGTTGTACATTAGTACTATAAATATTAATGCTAACAACTGGAGCTATATATAGTCCAGCAGATAGAGCATTTGCATTATATAGATCTGACTCTGGTTCTATCCTAGGCACCTCATATGGTCCTCCAAGCCCACTAGGAGTGATCCCTGAGTGTAGAGCCAGGAGTAAGCCCTGAACTTGGCCAGGTGTAACCCCAAAATACAAAATGTAGATTATAAAGAAAAGTAAAATAAGGAAACAATTTAACCCCTAGTACTCAGATATAATCAGTAAAATATTTCTAATGTATTTTCCTCTGGTGTGTGTGTGTGTGTGTGTGAAAGAAATAGAGACAGAGGAAAAAGCGAAAGAGACCAATAGAGACAGAAACATAATGAATGACATTGAATGAATCAATGAATATTGGAATTATATATGCTTCATTATAATTATAAATAATTAATAATGATTGGTGTTGTTGATTTTGGGTGCCAAAGTTAATATTTTGAGCATTTTCTATATAATCTTACAGTTCAGCTTTATTTTTTGCAATTTTTCAGTGCTTTCCAACATTTTCCTCTAAGTATGAATATAAATTGTTTTTATAAAAAACAAGGAATGCCTTTGAATTGTTGTATTCTTTTCCCACCTCTATTCTATCTATACTTTACCTCAAATTGTCACACATTTTTATTGTTAGATACATCCCAGAAAATTTAAGTGGAGTAACGTTTAGAAAAAAATTATAAAGATATAGACATTAAACTTGAACTTGATTCCATTCTTCTATCCTTCCCCAAAGTTTCAGGTACTTTCACCAATTCTGAGAAGGAAAATAGGGGCAGGGTAGTTTTCAATTCACAACCTCTGCCATTAAGTACGTGGTGAGTAACTTGCTCCCTGGGATTTAATTGCTAAACTACATTAAATAAAATGACTTTCATGACTCCAGGGCATCATTTGTAGATAAGTATATGGAACATGATGACCTAGACATGTTCATTTCTTTCAAACTGGCAAGTAGGTAACTTCAAGGAATGATTGGCCCAACATGACAACGAGTAGGGTTATTTTAATGAGCTAACTCTCACAGGGTTCTAACTTGAGATTTTTGAAAGCTACATTCACTCTTTGGGCTAATACTATGTGTATCTGAATGCTGTTGGAATCCAGGCAAATAAGAGTACTACATTGATTTAAGATTCCAGATATCTCTACTCTTCACCCAAAGAGGGATCATAATTTAATGCAAGTAGAAAGTACAACTCTTTTAAAAGTGGCAGTAAGGGGGCGCTATTTTTAGTTTCTTTTTAAAATTTATGTGCTATCTGCAATCCACAATCTGGAAATTGTAGTTGGCAGTCAACTTAAAATCTCATGGCATATTTTCTCTCTGTACCTTATGTATTAAAGTGAGGATACTATTCTTTTGTACCGTTTTTAATTTAAATTTTTTTCATGAACTTCCTTGCCTTAGAATACAAAAACATTCTTCCTAAAGGGCATATGCACACCTATGTTTCTTGCAACACTCTGTACTAGTCAAAAACTGGGAATTCAAGTATCCAAGAAGGGATGAGTGGATAAAGAAGTTGTGCTATATTTACACAATGGCATACTTGTCAGCTGTGAGGAAAAATGAAATATTGCAGTTTTCTATAACTTGGATGGAATTGGAGGAAGCTGTGCTAAGTGAAATGAGTCAGAAAGAAAAAGACAGTATGGGGCTGGGCGGTGGCGCAAGAGGTAAGGTGCCTGCCTTGCCTGCGCTAGCCTTGGACGGACCGCGGTTCGATCCCCCGGTGTCCCATATGGCCCCCCAAGCCAGGAGCAACTTCTGAGCGCATAGCCAGGAGTAACCCCTGAACGTCAACGGGTGTGGCCCAAAAAACCAAAAAAAAAGAAAAAGAAAAAGACAGTATGATCTCACTCATATTTGGAGTATGAAGAAACAAAGCAAGGGAATAGAAAATCCTCAGAGAAAACAAACTCTGAGATATCATCAATAGAATGCTAAGGAAGGCTGATTGGAAAAGCATAGGGGAAGAAATGGTCTTTGGGAAAATGATGGAGGGATTTTAGCACTCTATTGGTGGAAATGGTATAGCAGTATTGCAAGTATATTCTAAAAATAAATTAGCTTTTAAATTTAAAAATTTAAATGTATAAGGAACAATTTATTTCTAGTATAACTATAAAAATAATACAAATTTCATAATATATTTAAAATTATACATATTTATAATCTAAATGTTTCATAGATAAAATTGAAATGCTGCATCCAGGATGGTGACTTATAGGTGCAAATCCTTTGCATGTTGGAGACCCAGGTTCAGTTCTCAGCATCACAAGGTGTGTCTTTTATGTTTGTTTGTTTGTTTGTTTTCTGAGTCACACCCAGTGGTGCTCTGAGGTTACTCCTGGGTCTGCGCTCAGAAATTGCTCCTAGGTTGGGGGAGCACATGGGATGCCAGGGATCAAACCTGCGTCCGTCCTGGTTAAGACGCTTGCAAGGCAAATGCCCTACCACTGTGCTACCTTTCTGGCCTCACATGTTTGTCTTAAACATTTTCTTAAATTTAAGTCTTTGTAGTTTAAAAGGTGTGTGTGTGAATGGTGGGTTGATGGATAAATAACAGATAGATAGACATTTGGTAAAGATTTCTGGTATTTAGTAGGACAGCCCATTACTACCTCTGATGATTGTGAGTGTTAAAGCAGTTACTAGAACATTAAATCCTACCTCTCATTCAGTTCTTTATCTAAAAGTTAAAGGCATTGGGAGTGAGTGAGAGAATATTGATGAGAGCAGCACAGACTCATGGAATTATGTCTTTAGGAGTAGATCGTTTGCTTGTTTAATAAGAGTTGATAGAAGAACTGCCTGAAATCCTGAGCTCGTGGAAGAGTCTGGAATAATTCCTGCCTCAGATTCTCTTGTAGTAACTGATGATTTATAGTTCTATAGGATTATCCTGGATGAAATTAAATGCTGCTTTTGGAATCAGAACACTTGGGTCACTATGGAACTTTATGAGACACCAGGGGAATATTGTTAGTGGAGTTCCATTTGTGAACAAAATATGCTCCCTTTTGGGTTGATTATCTGACCCCTGTTGTATTGTCACAAATAAAATTTAGTATGGTCTCCCAAAGACCTGAAATTTCTGCATGCAATGGTAATACACAAAACTGCAAAAGCTCTGTGATTGTCCTATTGTGCTACTGCTGCCAGCATGCTTACTCTGTTCTGTAGCATCCTCAGTACAATTTAAGATGGAAACTTTCCAATCAGAATTTTTCCTATAAGTCTTTGAAACTGATATCTGAGCTCATTATGTTGGCAGGATTTTTCTGTTTTTCCTGTTACCTGATTAGCAGGTTGCCTTTGAGAGTCCCAGGATACTGGCCTAGATTTAGACATTGACACATGGTGAAAAGGCAAATGACTTTTTCCCTGTTTTTATTTTGCCCTTTTATGAAAATTTATTTGTTCAATATTTATTTGCTTATACCGTTATTGCTGGAATCTCTCTCAGCTGCTCTTTAAATCAACCTAAGGACCATATTCTGGGTCTCTGCGCCAGTCGCCAGTCACTTTCCACTTCCTTGTGCTTGTGTGTTTCCTCTTCATGATGTCTACATAGTCCACTTCAAGATCACATCTTCCTGTAAAGTTTTTTCCTAAATACCTATAGTCTTTTAATCCTACTATTTCTATTGACTGTAAATCATTTTTGTTCTTTTTGTTTGGGGTCACATCTAGCACTCAGGGGTTACTTCTGACTCTGCTCTCAGGATTCACTCCTTGCAGGCTCAGGGGACCATAGGGGATGCAGGATCAAACCCAGTTTGGCTGTGTTCAAGGCAAGTGCCTTATCCATTGTACTATCACTCTAGCCCCTGTAAATCTTATTCCAACTTGATGAATATGAAAACTGAGGTCCAAATTTAGAGAACTAGAAAATGGCAGAAAGAGGCAAGAAAGATGCAGTGCTGAAAACTTTCCCCTTAACCAGAAAGAAACTCTTCAAAGCAATCATCTGGTTTGCTTCTTTATCATAAGAGGACAGGTAGTGCCATGCTTGACACAGGTGTATAGTGGACAGTTTCCCACTTGAGTCTGAGAATAAATGCATAATGTTTTAGTAGTTAGGGAAGCAGCCACTTACATATTCTCTACTTAAAAATTGAGAACTGTGACTCAATTAGCATGTTGAAGCCAGGTTCTCTGACCCTTATTGAAGTCTAAAAAGAAAAGAATGATGTCAAAAAAGATAAAAAATAATTTGTTATCACTGTAAAACTATACCACATTAAAGAACCTGAATTATTAGGGCTCCTGGGTATTCCTCAAGTAGTTGGACATATGCCTCCATGTGCAGGGCCCTGAATTTGATTTTTAGCACCAGATGCCCCTAATCTAGGTGGCCTTTATGATTCTAGCACTGTTGGATAAGCTAAAAAAAAAAAAGAGCATGAAATTATTTATACTTTCAGCAGCTCACTTTTTTATGTATTTATTTTATTTATTCTGCAAGTACTAGTTAAGCAAATAATTATCATCTCTTATTAATTTCAGTACAATAATATCAGTATGAAAATATATGAAATACTACTAACATTATTTGGTGGTCAAGTAAGAAAAAACATTTAAAGTACCCATGTTCATACTAATAGAAAGGTATGCATAGTAAGATTCGTTCTATGTGTAAACATAAAAAATTCAATGAAAAGATGACTTCCAAAATATTAATGCTTCTCATCTCAAGCGATTGAAACTTTAATAATTTTCCTAATTACTTTATTTTCCATAACAAATTTTAAATAAATACTCACACTATTTACATAATAGTAACAACTAGGTAGTCATTGTGGTAACAATTAATTAATGAAGGGTCTACTATATGTAAATATCTGATTTCTGAATATCACTCAGTAAATATTCACCTAACTTACATTTTATGTTGAAGATAATTTAGTTGTTGACTTAATATTGAAAATCAAATTAAATCCTTGAAAAAGTAGTACTGTTGCACATTAGTAAACATCAGATTTTATAACAAGAATCTTTAACACGAATCAAATTTTTGATCCAGTAAGTCTGGGCACAAGGGCGCTGGCAATGTGCTTAGCCTGAAGTTTCGGGGCCCCTTTAGTCCTGTGTTTTGGCTTAGATCGAGTAAGATGATATCTCTGACCTCTGCCTTAGAAAAAAACTAAGGTGTGGATGAGTCAGTGAAAATCAATTGCAATGATAGAAAGTCATTGCAGGAGAAAAGAGTAAGGGCCAAAAGCCTGTAGGTGAGGAGGGCCCAGTATTCCTGTATGTGAAGGATTTCATAGTCTATGTGCTGACACGAGTTAGCTTTAATTATCCCAGAGGAATTTCAGGCATGTTTTACCAAAGTCAGTCCTAAAATGTTTAATAAGCGGCTTAGTGACAGCCAGACTTGCTAGAGAGGGTCTGCACATGGTCAAGTGCGGAGTATTGTGCTGTGACCTTGGGTGACAGAGAAAGACATGTCTTATCAGAGAAAGCAGGGAATAACACACATATCCCAGCACCCCCACTGAAACAATCTTGTGTCTGGAAGGGAGCATGTGTTTTAGAAGTTGTAGTTTCTTTCTCTGTCATTACTGGCCGCTCAGATACTTTGTACCCTCTGCCTTTGGTTTTCTGAAAGTAAGCTTGGTAAGATGACACAGATACAGAGTCTATTCAAATAATCAGCCTTTTAGCATCATAGCTCATGTCTTTCTAAATATAGGCCCTAGGGTAAAATTTTTATTTAGGATCTTTAATTTTACCTGCTTCAACTAGTTAATGTAGAAAATAATTTAAGAACATAGGGGCCAGATAGATAGTACAGTGGTAGGCATTTGCCTTGCACATGGGCCAAACCTGGTTTAATCCCTGGCATTCTATATGGTCCCCCAAGCCTGCCAGGAGTAACCCCTGAGCACCACCAATCTGGCGCAAACAGAAATAAGAATGGAAAGTTTACAGGAATGGAATAACAAGAGAGTTAACAGGAAAATTGTTATAATGGTGCCACAAAACTATTTTAATTTGTCAGATAATTGGAGAGGAAACCATAGTGCAAAACAAATGTAAAGACATCAAAGAAATAGTTTCCTTCATTTTCATATCAGCCTTGCACACAGCTGGCCTACCATTCCTTGAGCCTGCCAGGAGTAATTTCTGAGTGCAGATCCAGGTGTGACCACTGAGCACTGCTGGTTTGGCCCCTCCCAAAAGATATAAAATAGTCAATACTATTTTGTTCATCTCTCCAACTTTAATCTTAGCCCAAAGACATCTTTGGCAAAATCAACTGAACCATTTATTTAGCTACCGAGTGAGTGTGTGTCTGCCTGCTTCATGGCTTTCACAGGAGTAACGACTGGGTGTTCCACAGCTATTTCCTGATGACATTCACTCATCTGGGGAATTGGTTAAGCTATAGGGAAGTAAGGTCATTGAAAATGAGTCTCCTAACTATCAAAATGACTGAGAAAAGAGTTCATTGAATGTCTTTGGGACAGCTTGATAATGATTAGTTTTAAACAATTTTAAAGTCCTCCTGCTTGCCTTTTAAATTAGTCTGTCAGTAAACAAACGAGTTAATGTTTGTAGTCATATTTCAACAAAAAATGTGTTACAGAAAAGGTTATGCATTTTACATTGGTGAATGGCTCTTTATTTGTCAAAAGCTTTGATCCACATGCAGCACAAATTTGGGAATGCTTTCTTTTTTCACACTTCTTCATGAGAAATTAAGAGTCAGTGATGTCATTCAGCTAGCCCATAATCACATAGCTGAGTTGCCATAGGAACAAGGAGACATCCAGAGATTCTGATTCCTAGACCATAACTCTTCCCATGATAATAATATACTACATGAATCAACTTTCACTGAATTCCCAACCAGATAAAATCTTTTTAGCCTTGGTACAAAAAGGCTTCTTCTTGCTCACTCACTGAAAGATGTTTTGCCTTAAGTCTTTAAGTAGAGCAACATTCCATAGCCAGTCTTTTGGTTACTGAACTTAGTTGCAGGATGTCTCCTTCCTATTATCATTTACTGTTAGTTATGCAAGTGAAAGTGCCTGAAACTATCTGTATTTTTTTTTTTTTTGAATTTGAGACCACAGTCATGGCATCCAGAGCTTACTTATGGCTCAATATATAGAGGTCACTCCTAAAAGGCCTGGGTGACCATATGAGGTATCAGGGATTGAACCCAGGTTGACCAGCAAAACAAGCATCCTATTTACTGTGCTATTTCTTTGGGCCCCTTGTGAATGGAGGTGCAAGTCCCAAATAATGAGATTATCTTAAAAACATTAAGAGGCCAATAAACTTGGTTCTATTTCATAATTGCATATTGTACGCAAGTATTTAAATTAACAAGTATTTTTTGATTGAAAATAGGAATGAAAATCTGTGAATTGATACTCATTACCATTTTTGTCCCTGGACATGTAATATAAGGGAAGAGAAGTTAATTTTTTTGAGTGGTTTGTACATGCCATGGAATTTTTTTAACTTCTGTTTAATTATGTAAGCACTTCATTCTTCATTAATAAAAATGAGCTCATTACTTAAATTCTCTAATTGTGAATATTCACATGTAAAATTGAGACAATAATAGCAACTACTTTCTGTTCTTGTAAGAACGGAGACTGTCATAGATCAAACATTCAAGAAATGATGTTTGCTTTTCTTTACTCTTTCAGAATCAAAAGTGTTCTGAAAGTATTATCTGTGCTATTATAAATTCTTCTTTCCAAATCCTCAGTTTGGGATTACTTTGAAAATACTTAATTATTTAAGAATGTAGACTCATGGAGACACATGTGTTGTATCACTCCTTTATCTCATTCTAGTTCTAAGATCCTTGGGTAAATTACTTGAGCTCTCTCAGGCCAAGTCCCTCTGATACAGAGGCAGATAACAATGCTTAGTTGCTAATGTTACATAGGATAGTGATTTGGGGTGTGTGTGTGGGAGGGGAGAGATGACAGTCCCATGTATATAGTTTGTAGTAAGTACCAAATGATGGTAGTTTATATTTTAATTATTTTTATGTCCTAAAGCATAATTACTGTCAAAATATAGTTGTTATGCTACAAAACGGGAAAAATAAGCTGAGACTGTTCTTAACCTTGGTTCCAGTATTGATTAGTTTTGGCTTGCAATTGAGTTCTTTTAAATATAATCTCATATAACAATAAGTGGAAACCTGTGAGTTTAGCCAACTGCTACCCTTTTCTGAATATGAAAGAAAACATTAAGAAATTAAATTTTATTACCTGCTCTATGCCATAGTAGGAATAGTTTTCAAAGGATAGATCTTTGAAACAATTAGTAGCAATAGATTATATGTCCCTTTAAGTATTAATGATATGGTAAAGTTTCTTATCAAGACTTACTTTGGAAGGGGCTTGTCAGGCCACACCTGGCAGTGATCAGGGCTTACTCCTGACTTTATACTCAGAGATCATTCCTGGTTATCTCAGGGGACTATATGGAGTACTGGGATGGAACTCAGGTCAGCCATGTGCAGGTCAAACACCCTACCTGATGTACTACTGCTCCAGCCCATTAATTTGTTTTAAAGAAAAAAAAATCTTTTTCTTTACTTTAGTATTGCTTCTAGAATTTCTTTGGTCAAAGATTTCCCTAGGGAATCAACTTAGATCTCTCAACCCTTCTAGAGAACAGGATCCCTTTATTTCTAAAAAGATAACTTCTTTTGTCTCTGAATAGTTCTGATTTCTTCACAGTAGATCTATGTATGAGAGCTATGTGCCAAATACTTTTTACCATAGCTCCTAGCTTATGTCAGAACTTCTCTCCAATAAAGCTCTCTGAACCATCCAGACTTTTCAAGACACTCAAAATGTTCCCGTGGCAGTTAATTTTAAACTTTAACATGTATTTGAATCATCAGTAACATTTGGTAAATCCATATTCCTCCCAAAGATACTAATTTGATCAACCATTGTGGGGCTGGAAGGTTTGCCTGCTGTTTCCTAAACAATGCCCCTATTTCTGGTTTAGAGGTGTACTTGAAGAACACCTGTCCACCCAAGTTCCAGGGCAGCTTGCTCCCACTTCAGTTGAGGAATCTAGAGAAAGGTTGTAGAGAGTGTCGATTGTGTTGCCTTGTTGGCTTTTATTTTAATAGGAACAACCCCAGGCACAGAGATACTTGGGGTATGTGGGAAGTTACAACAGTTGAAGCATTATTACCTCCTGGAGTCTGGATCTGAACCCTGTTTGTCACAGGAACCAAAGGAGTGTTCAAGACAGAAACTAGTGGCACAATAATGAAGCATGAATTATCCAGATGAGCTCACCTATGGAAACAAAGGTATTAGTATTATTATTTATACATACTAGACTTGGTAATTAGCCATATGGAAATTTTGGAGTCCTTATAATTACTTAAATCCTGCTATTGGATACCCAAATAAATTTATATTTTAAGAATAAACTATAGAGAAGTTTCCTTTGATTTTAAGAACTAAGATCATATTTTGATGAATTTTTTAGTACGTAGTGGTGGGGGAAAAGGCTGGTTATAACATGACTCAGAGAAAGATCAGGATGCATATAAAGATACCTCACTTCTAGAAAATAGAGAGATAGGTAGCATAAGTTCATGACATAGATAAAAATGCTCTAACAAAGAAAAAGGCAACAGATGTAGTTCAGTAGTACAGCATTTGTATGTATAAGCGTTTTGTTTTATCCCTAACACTGTCTCCCAAAATTAAAATAAAAGTGACTAAAGGAGGCAAAGAGATAATATGGATTTCTTTTTGAACCGAGGATGGGTGTGGTATAACAATATTATATTCCTAACATTAATGCTAGCACTATTTTAAACCATGATGCCTGAAAAAAATGTAAGGTAGTCAAAAGTAACCATATACAAACAGTCTAACTCTGTAATTTAAAATTTGAAACAAATGCAGAAATATGTAGGGAAAATGTAGGAAAAATAGTAACTTGCCAATTGAGTTAATCTTTGGCAACAACTCTTTCGTGGAATCCCTAGTGGTTATACCTACTATGAACAAGTAGACCAGATAGTCTGAAGACTTCTGCTAAATGCTTTTATTCTGCTTGAAAACTGCATAGGACTCTTTTACTTTACAACTTCCACTGTTAGCTGTTTTTGGGGGTTATGGAAAGTGAAAGAATGATTATATTTTCTTTGAGTTGGAGTCTGTACTAGATGTATAATTAAGGACTCAAGGAGAGAGCAATGGGTAGGAAATTCAGAAAGGAAAGGTTGCTTTTAAGAAAAGAAATGGGGAAAGAAAAATCCCAAATGATACCATTTAAAAGAGTCTGGAATTTAAAAGAAGAAACAAAGAGCAGGTGGTGGATATGTGTATGTTTGTGTGTTGTGTCAATTCTCCAGTAGACGGTAGCTAAAGATGTGCCAGTCCGACAGTAGTGTCCTAATGAAGCCATGTAATCTAACTCATTCATATAAGTTTCACCCTGGCTATATTTCTTAAAGTGATCTATATAAGATGATAAGAGTTCAAATTTGTATTTAAACAATATCCTGGTCTGTGTGTGACATAAAGTGGCATTCAATTTTCTGACTACAATTTCACATTTTGTTGTCTGATCTAGTTTAATTAATAAAGAGGTTTAACTGTTGTGATTTCAATGTATCTTCCTTTCTTTTTTTTTTTCATGTAACAATCTCTTTTATTTTTTTTTAATGCATATTTTTTTTATTTAAACACCTTGATTACATACATGATTGTGTTTGGGTTTCAGTCATAAAAGGAACACCACCCATCACCAGTGCAACATTCCCATCACCCAAGTCCCAAATCTCCCTCCTCCCCACCCAACCCCTGCCTGTACCCTAAACAGGCTCTACATTTCCCTCGTACATTCTCAATATTAGGACAGTTCAAAATGTAGTTATTTCTCTAACTAAACTCATCACTCTTTGTGGTGAGCTTCCTGAGGTGAGCTGGAACTTCCAGCTCTTTTCTCTTTTGTGTCTGAAAATTATTATTACAAGGGTGTCTTTCATTTTTCTTAAAACCCATAGATGAGTGAGACCATTCTGCGTTTTTCTCTCTCTCTCTGACTTATTTCACTCAGTATAATAGATTCCATGTACATCCATGTATAGGAAAATTTCATGACTTCATCTCTCCTGACAGCTGCATAATATTCCATTGTGTATATGTACCACAGTTTCTTTAGCCATTCGTCTGTTGAAGGGCATCTTGGTTGTTTCCAGAGTCTTGCTATGGTAAATAGAGCTGCAATGAATATAGGTGTAAGGAAGGGGTTTTTGTATTGTATTTTTGTGTTCCTAGGGTATATTCCTAGGAGTGGTATAGCTGGATCGTATGGGAGCTCGATTTCCAGTTTTTGGAGGAATATCCATATCGCTTTCCATAAAGGTTGAACTAGACAGCATTCCCACCAGCAGTGGATAAGAGTTCCTTTCTCTCCACATCCCCGCCAACACTGTTTATTCTCATTCTTTGTGATGTGTGCCATTCTCTGGGGTGTGAGGTGGTATCTCATCGTTGTTTTGATTTGCATCTCCCTGATGATTAGTGATGTGGAACATTTTTTCATGTGTCTTTTGGCCATGTGTATTTCTTCTTTGTTAAAGTGTCTGTTCATTTCTTCTCCCCATTTTTTGATGGGGTTAGATGTTTTTTTCTTGTAGAGTTCTGTCAGTGCCTTGTATATTTTGGAGATTAGCCCCTTATCTGATGGGTATTGGGTGAATAGTTTCTCCCATTCAGTGGGTGGCTCTTGTATCCTGGGCACTATTTCCTTTGAGGTGCAGAAGCTTCTCAGCTTAATATATTCCCATCTGTTAATCTCTGCTTTCACTTGCTTGGAGAGTGCAGTTTCCTCCTTGAAGATGCCTGTAATGTCCTGGAGTGTTTTGCCTATGTGCTGTTCTATATATCTTATGGTTTTGGGGCTGATATCGAGGTATTTAATCCATTTGGATTTTACCTTTGTACATGATGTTAGCTGGGGGTCTAAGTTTAATTTTTTGCAAGTGGCTATCCAATTGAGCCAACACCACTTGTTGAAGAGGCTTTCCCTGCTCCATTTAGGATTTCCTGCTCCTTTATCAAAAATTAGATGGTTGTATCTCTGGGGAACATTTTCTGAGTATTCAAGCCTATTCCACTGATCTGAGGACCTATCCTTATTCCAATACCATGCTGTTTTGATAACTGTTGCTTTGTAGTACAGTTTAAATTTGGGAAAAGTAATTCCTCCCATATTCTTTTTCCCAATGATTGCTTTAGCTATTCGAGGGTGTTTATTGTTCCAAATGAATTTCAAAAGTGTCTGATCCACTTCTTTGAAGAATGTCATGGGTATCTTTAGACGGATGGCATTAAATCTGTATAATGACTTGGGGAGTATTGACATTTTGATGATGTTAATCCTGCCAATCCATGAGCAGGGTATGCGTTTCCATTTCCGTGTGTCCTCTCTTATTTCTTGGAGCAGAGTTTTATAGTTTTCTTTGTATAGGTCCTTCACATATTTAGTCAAGTTGATTCCAAGATATTTGAGTTTGTGTGGCACTATTGTGAATGGGGTTGTTTTCTAATGTCCATTTCATCCTTATTACTATTGGTATATAGAAAGGCCATTGATTTTTGTGTGTTAATTTTGTAGCCTGCCACCTTGCTATATGAGTCTATTGTTTCTAGAAGCTTTTTGATAGAGTCTTTAGGGTTTTCTAAGTAGAGTATCATGTCATCTGCAAACAGTGAGAGCTTGACTTCTTCCTTTCCTATCTGGATTCCCTTGATATCCTTTTCTTGCCTAATCGCTATAGCAAGTACTTCCAGTGCTATGTTGAATAGGAGTGGTGAGAGAGGACAGCCTTGTCTTGTGCCAGAATTTAGAGGGAAGGCTTTCAGTTTTTCTCCATTGAGGATAATATTTGCCACTGGCTTGTGGTAGATGGCCTTCACTATATTGAGGAAGGTTCCCTCCATTCCCATCTTGCTTAGAGTTTTGATCAAGAATGGGTGTTGGACCTTATCAAATGCTTTCTCCCCATCTATTGATATGATCATGTGGTTTTTATTTTTCTTGTTATTGATGTTGTGTATTATGTTGATAGATTTACGGATGTTAAACCAGCCTTGCATTCCTGGGATGAAACCTACTTGATCGTAGTGGATGATCTTCTTAACGAGGCATTGAATCCTATTTGCTAGGATTTTGTTGAGGATCTTTGCATCTGCATTCATCAGTGATATTGGTCTGTAATTTTCTTTTTTGGTAGCGTCTCTGTCTGGTTTAGGTATCAAGGTGATGTTGGCTTCATAAAAGCTATTTGGGAGTGTTTCTGTTTGTTCAATTTCATGAAAGAGTCTTGCCAAGATTGGCAGTAGTTCCTCTTGGAAAGTTTGATAGAATTCATTAGTGAATCCATCTGGACCTGGGCTTTTGTTTTTCGGCAGACATTTGATTACTGTTTTAATTTCATCAATGGTGATGGGGGTGTTTAGATATGCTACATCCTCTTCCTTCAACCGTGGAAGATTATAAGAGTCCAAGAATTTATCCATTTCTTCCAGGTTCTCATTTTTAGTGGCGTAGAGTTTTTCAAAGTAGTTTCTGATTACCCTTTGAATCTCTGTCATATCAGTTGTGATCTCTCCTTTTTCATTCCTGATACGAGTTATCAAGTTTCTCTCTCTCTCTTTCTTTGTTAGGTTTGCCAGTGGTCTATCAATCTTGTTTATTTTTTCAAAGAACCAACTTCTGCTTTCGTTGATCTTTCGGATTGTTTTTTGAGTTTCCACTTCGTTGATTTCTGCTCTCAGCTTTGTTATTTCCTTCTGTCTTCCTATTCTTGGGTCCTTTTGTTGAGCATTTTCTAGTTCTATTAGCTGTGTCATTAAGCTACTCAGGTAAGCTCCTTCTTCCTTCCTGATGTGTGCTTGCAAAGCTATAAATTTTCCTCTCAGTACTGCTTTTGCTGTGTCCCATAAGTTCTGAGAGTTTGTGTCTTTATTGTCATTTGTTTCCAGGAACCTTTTTATTTCCTCCTTGATTTCATCTCGGACCCACTGGTTATTGAGCATGAGGCTGTTTAACTTCCAGGTGTTAAAGTGTTTCTTCTGAGTCCCTTTGGAGTTCACAATTAATTTCAGAGCCTTGTGGTCAGCGAAGGTAGTCTGCAAAATTTCTATCCTCTTGATCTTATGGAGGTATGTTTTATGTGCCAGCATGTAGTCTATCCTGGAGAATGTCCTATGTACATTGGAGAAGAATGTGTATCCAGGTTTCTGGGGATGGAGTGTCCTATATATATCCACTAGGCCTCTTTCTTCCATTTCTCTCCTCAGGTCTAGTATATTCTTGTTGGGTTTCAGTCTGGTTGACCTGTCCAGTGTTGACAAAGCCGGGTTACGGTCCCCCACAATTATTGTGTTGTTGTTGATATTATTTTTCAGATTTGTCAACAGTTGTATTAAATATTTTGCTGGCCCCTCATTCGGTGCATATATGTTTAGGAGAGTGAATTCTTCCTGCTCTACGTACCCCTTGATTAATATAAAATGTCCGTCTTTGTCCCTTACAACCTTCCTGAGTATAAAGTTTGCATTATCTGATATTAGTATGGCCACTCCATACTTTTTTATGGGTGTTGTTTGCTTGGATAATTTTTCTCCAGCCTTTTATTTTGAGTCTATGTTTGTTCTGACTATTCAGGTGCGTTTCTTGTAGGCAGCAGAAGGTTGGATTGAGTTTTTTGATCCATTTAGCCACTCTGTGTCTCTTAACTGGTGCATTTAGTCCATTGACGTTGAGAGAAAGAATTGTCCTGGGATTTAACGCCATCTTTATTTCAAAATTTGGTGTGTCTTTTGGGTAGTCTTGTCTTAGATTAGGTCTTTCAGTTTTTCTCTTAAGACTGGTTTTGTGTCTGTGAAGTTTCTGAGCTGTTTTTTGTCTGTGAAACCATGTATTCTTCCATCAAACCGGAAAGTGAGTTTTGCTGGGTATAGTATTCTGGGTGAAGCATTCATTTCATTCAGTCTTGTCACAATATCCCACCACTGCTTTCTGGCATTGAGTGTTTCTGGTGACAGGTCTGCTGTAAATCTCAGGGAAGCTTGCTTGAACATGATTTCCCCTTTTGATCTTGCTGTTTTCAGAATTCTGTCTCTATCTGTGGGATTTGTCATTGTGACTAGGATGTGTCTTGGGGTGGTTTTTCTGGGGTCTCTTTTGGTTGGTACTCTTCGGGCATGCAGGATTTGATCACATATATTCTTTAGCTCTGGAAGTTTCTCTTTAATGATGTTCTTGACCATTGATTCTTCCTGGAAATTTTCTTCCTGGGTCTCTGGGACTCCAATGATTCTTAAGTTGTTTCTGTTGATCTTATCATAGACTTCTATTTTCGTCTGTTCCCATTCTTTGAGTAATTTTTCCATTGTCTGCTCATTTGCTTTAAGTTTTTTGTCCAATCTCTCCTGCTGTATGGAATTGTTATGTATCTCATCTTCCACAGCACCAAGTCTATTCTCAGCTTCTGATACCCTGTCCCAGAGCTTATCCATTTTGTCATTCGCTTCGTTTACTGACTTTTTCAGTCCTGTTAGTTGACATGTTATTTCAGTTTGGAGTTTTGTCATTTCTGCCTTCATATTTTCTTGGTTCTTATTAGTGTTCTGTTCAACTCGATCCATGGTTTCTTGGAGTCTGTTGAGCACTTTCCATATTGCTAGTCTAAAGTCCTTATCTGAGAGGTTGATTAGTTGTTCAGTCATTATCTGGTCCTCAGAATTGTCATCTTCATTCTCTATGTCTGATGCTGGCCTGCGTTGTTTCCCCATTGTCACACTTGTATTGTGGGTTTTTCTACGTGTTGTGGTGGTATTCATTGTCTATATGATGTAGGCAGCACACTCCTCTGGCTCCTCCCTTTCTGGATGGGCTGACTTGCCTCTAAGGGAGGGGAGTCCTCCGTGGATGAAGCCTCACACTGGGTCAAATCTTAGGCCCGAGCATGCAACAGAGGAGACAGTCCAGAGAGAAATGTTTGCTTCTGTGATATAGCGCCGTTCTTATTGTGATTTTTCCTTCTTGTTGCAATGGAGTTCTTTCCTTAGAAAGAGTGCACGGCCGCGTTGCGAAGCGGAGCGGCCGTGCTCCTCTGAGCCTCTTTTTGCCCCACTCGCAAGAGTTTCACGCAAGAGGACAGTAGACAGACATAGGCAGGTCACACTCACAGTCTTTCACAGTTGAGCCCCACTGGGCCGGTGTACTTTCGCGGATTTTCCCCGCCTGGTGTCACACAGAGGGAGCCGGCTTTTGCCCAGATAGCATTGTTATCTCTTCCCGAATGTAGTTTCTTTGGGGTTCACTTCCCAGGGCTCTGAGGAGAGCTTCCAGAGTTCAGGAAAGACAGAGAAGGGTAGGACAGGGCTCCCTTCCGGTGCTCAGTTCCTCAGAAGAAGCACAGCCCGGTGGAGATTCTGCAGGTAGAGCAGTCAGCACTCTGCCTGGAAACCCCCACCTGCAGCCATTTCTCACTCACTCTGTATCTTCCTTTCATTTCTACTAGCAAGTAACATTTTTGGTAATTTCTAATATGGGTACTAATTGAGGAATTGAGGGTTTTTTGGTTTAGTTTTGTTTGTTTTAGTTTGCCTCTGATACATTAGGAGGAGGAGACACTAGACTTTTAATAGATATCCCTGGATCTTCCAATTATTATGCCCTCTGTAGGTAGTCCATCAATCAGAAGGAGGGTGGAAGTATTAAAGCATTTTTATTATTTGATTGTTTTTCTAGTAAGCATCATATCAAACTCAAACATTTCAAAAGCTCAAAAGTTGTGAATAAACAATAGTAAAAAGCTTGTTGTGAAGAAAACTAGTGTGAATGAATCTCTTTCTTTTCATTGTGCCTCCTCCAGTTCAAATATTTCTGAAGATTCTTTTTTTGGCTCTTTGGGACACACCCAGTGATGCTCAAGGGGTTACTCCTGGCTATACGCTCAGAAATCACTCCTGGCTTGGAGGACCATATAGGATGCCGGGGTATCAAACCATGGTCTGTCCTAGGCTTGCGCCAGCAAGGCAGATACCTTACCGCTCCACACCACTCCATCAGCCCCAGGTCCCACCAAAGAAGATACCCTTTCCATAATACCAAAATGTTGGTAACTGTAGAAGCATTGGCTAGTGAATGGTATAAAATGAATGAATGTGCATGTATGTGTTAACATGAATCATGGTCTGGTGTTATGTAACAAGCTCAATTCAGAAATAGAATCAATTAGAATTTAGTTAATATTGCCTTTTTTATTATTTAACTACATAAGAATAAAGCATGAATTGAAAGACTTAGTTATATCTCTAATACTTTTAATGTCCCTCAGTAAGAAGTAATATTCTAGTAACAGGTTAATATGGAAACTAATATCCATCTTTTGATTTTTGTTTTATTTTGTTTTGGGGCCACACCTGGGTCTGGTGTATAAAATCAAGTGCTTTACATGCTGTTCTATTGCTTCATGTCCTAATCACATAATTACCTTTGGGGTTCTGTTTGTTTTTTGTTTATTTGGGGCTCACATCTGGTGATGGTCAGGGATTACACTTGATTCTTTACTGAGAAATTACTCTACTGATGTTGCTGGGGGACCAGATAGGATGCTGAGGATGAAACCCAGAACAGCCATATGCAAGGCAAATGCCTCACCTGCTGTACAGTTGCTCTGTTCCACAATTACCTTTTGAATTTTACAATCATATTATTAACTCTTTCTTTTAATAGTCTAGAAAAGCAAAGTTTCTGAAAGATTAAGAAAGTTGGTCAAGATATTATGGAAAATTTAAATAATAAAAAATAATTTTTATTTGATAATTACACATAATAGAATTAATTGCATTAATAATAAAGATTAAAGTTTAATATTATGTAAAATTTAATAACAATAGAACTAAATATTGAAATAAAATAGAAACAATAGCATTTGAAGAAAGAGTACAGCAGAAAGCACTGGCCATAGTTTGGGTTAACCTTTGGGTAAGGGTATGTGAATCAGACCTAGGGAAAACTGTATGACACCTTGTGACTGAAGAAGCTAGTTCTGGAGACCCAATCAACACTTGCCACCTTAATAACATTTCTAATCAGGATTTTAGAGAATAGATGTTATGATGTTCAGCAAACTTAGAAAAAATATGGAATAGACAGCTCAAAAAAATCTAGAGGATATGAGAGTAGAAATGAGAAAACCAAACAGAAACACCATGGCTAATAAACATTGTAGGTGAAATAAAAACCTCACTGAAAAGTCTCACCAACAGAGTAATAGCCTATGAAGACAGAATCAGTAATATAGAAGATTAGAAGATGAGATGTATAACACTTCCATACAACAGAAAAGGCTGGGGGGGGAAAAACCTCAAAGCTAAACAGAGCAATAGAACTCAGTGATAAACTCAATAGAAACAACATAAGAATCACTGGGGTCCCAGAGACCGAGGAAGAAAACTCTGATGAAAAATCAACAGTCAAGGACATTATTACTGAAAAATATTCAGAACTAAAGAGTGCATGCCACTATAATTTGGATGCCCAAAGAGTACCAGCTAAAGATATCTAAAAAAGAAAGCATCCCAAGGCTTAGTCACAATGATGAAAACCACAAATAGGGATAGAAAACTGAAAGCAGCATGATTACAAAGGGAAATTATATACAGAGAAACATCCTTACAGTTTATAGCATATTTATCACAAGCTACTCTCAAGGCCCAAACCAGGTGGGATTTAGTGACAAAACTCAATGAAACGAATGCTTTGCTGAGGATACCTAACCCAACAAGACTTTCATTCAGGTTTAATGGATACACAGATTCATGGATTAAAAACAGTGCAGAAAATTTACAGATTCAAAATAAACCTTAAAAGAAAGCTGAAGGGTCTTCTCCAGTGAAGACAAACACAATAAACACAACAAACTCCAGCAATAATATTAATTAATTGTATAACAATTATTTCTTTTAATGTCAATAGACTAAATGCTCCAATAAAAAGACATAGAGAGTCCAGGCTAGAGCGGTGGCACTAGAATTAAGAAGGAAAGAGAAAGTAAGGAAAAAGAAAGAAAAAGAAAGGAAGAAAGGGTTGGGCTTGGAGGGTGCATTGGAGCATTTCCTCCAGTTACCTGGACTCTCTGGGGCGAGGACTCTTTGCTTTCCTACCACTCGCCCCCTCGCCTTTGGAAGTTAGGGTTCACCACCAGGATCTTCCTCTAAGCAGCAACTGGAGTGTCCTTGTTGTTGGGTGGATCACTTTTCGCCTAATTTGCATGACAAGTTGGGGCACCTTTGGTCCCCAACACACTCTTTTCACTTTCCCCAAACACATGTCAAGTCCTCACCACGCCCAGGTTGGGGGGAACCCAATTTGAGATCAATTATTGGAGAACACAGAGAAGTGTGTATACGGTGGAGTGGCTCATGAGCTATTAGGAGGTTGCTTCTCTGTTTAGCAGAGAAAAGATGAGGACTCCAGAGAACAATAAATGAGAGTCAGCATCAAATTTGAGCTGAAGGCAAAGGCAATGATTTGTGTGGATTAAGAATACAGCGCGCCCTGCTGTGCCTTTGTTCACTCTGAGGACTTAAAGGGAAACTTCTCCTGTGCCTGTCTGCCTGTGGTTCTGAATCCCTGAAGGTCTCCTCAGAGGCCTAGGGAGCGCATCTCCCAAAAACTGCATTTTGAAGCTGCCCAGTGAGTAAATTCTGGCTGTGGGGGTCGCCATCCAATAAACTGAGCTCTCTGGCCTGTGGAGGCTCCGCCCTGCTGTGCCTTTGTTCACTCTGAGAACTTCAAGGGAAACTTCACCTGTGTCTTTCTGCCTGTGTTTCTGAATACCTGAAGGTCTCCTCAGAGGCCTAGGGAGCACATTCCAAAAAAACTGTCAACTAGAGGCAGCAGAAGAGTGTGGCTGCTTCGCTTTGTGGCAGCGCACTCTTTCTAACCAATGAACCCTACCATAACACTCAGGAAAAAACACACTACAAGCGTGACAATGGGGAAACCTTGCAGGCAATCAACATGCACAAAGAATAAAGATGAAAGCTCAGATGACCTAATAAATTCCAACCACCTGATTAACCTCTCAGATAAAGACCTTAAAATAGCAATATGTAAGATGTTTGAAGAACTCAAAGACAGCATAGATCGATCTGAGCAGAACACATAGACAGAAATCAGAAAACTCCAAACTGAAATAACAGATCTGAAAAACACAGTAGCTCAACTGAAAACCTCAATGGATGGCCTTGCCAGCAGGGTATCAGCAGCTGAGGAGAGAATCGGAGTACTGGAACATGTGATGCAGAAAAATTCAACACAACAGAAGAAATTAGAAAAGAACCTTAAGACAAACGAACAGGCAATGGAAAAAGTACTCAAGGAATGTGAACAGATGAAAATAGAAGTCTTTGATAAACTCAACAGAAAAAAAAAAAAAACATAAGAATCATTGGAGTCCCAGAGACTGAGGTAGGAGATCTCTAGGAAGAATCAACTGTCAAAGACATCATCAAAGATATACTCCCAGAGTTAAAGATTACATGCAATCAAATCCTGCATGCCCAAAGAGTACCAGTTAAAAGAGACCCAAAGAAAAACACCCCAAGACACATCCTCATTACAATGACAAATCCCACAGATAGAGATAGAATACTGAAAGCAGCAAGATCAAAAAGGGAAATTACATTCAAAGGAGCATCACTAAGACATACAGCAGACATGTCACAGGAAACTCTCAAGGCCAGAAGACAGTGGTGGGATATTGTGACAAGACTGAATGAAATAAATGCCTCACCGAGAATACTGCACCCAGCCCGACTCACATTCAGGTTTGAAGGAAGAATACATAGCTTCATGAATAAACAACAGCTCAGAAACTTTACAGATGATAAACTAGCCTTAAAGGAAAAACTGACAGGTCTACTCTAAGACAGAGAGACCAACAAACACAGCAAACTTATCTACAAAGGTGACATTAAATCCTATGACAATCATCTCCCTCAATGTCAATGGACTAAGTTCACCAATTAAAAGACACAGAGTGGCAAAATGGGTCAAGAAGATGAATCCAACCTTCTGCTGCCTACAAGAAACACATCTGACTAGTCAGAACAAACATAGACTCAAAATCAAAGGCTGGAGGAAAATCATCCAAGCGAACAACACCCTCAAAAAAGCTGGGGTGGCCATATTAATATCTGATGACACCAACTCTATACTCAGAAAAGTGATAAGGGACAAAGATGGACACTATGTACTAATCAACAGGAAGAAATCAGACTATTAAACATATATGCACCCATTGAGTGACCAGCAAATTATCTAATACAATTACTGACTAATATGAAAGAAGAAATCAATAATAACACAATCATTGTGGGAGACCTCAACACGACCGTATCAACACTTGATAGGTCAACCAGACTGAAACCCAACAAAAACATACTAGCCCGGAAAAGAATAATGGAAGAAAGAGGACTAATAGGTATATATAGGACACTCCATCCCAAAATACCTGGATACACATTCTTCTCCAATGTACATGGGTCATTCTCCAGGATAGACTACATGCTGACACATAAAACATACCTCCATAAAATCAAGAGGATTTCTATCTTGCAGGATATCTTTGCTGACCACAAGGCTCTGAAATTAGATGTGAACTACAAAGCCACACAGAAGAAAAACTTTAACAATTTGTAATTAAACACCCTGCTACTGTACAACCAGTGGGTCCGATATGAAATCAAAAAGGAAATCAAAACTTTCCTGGAAACAAATGATAATGAAGACACAAACTGCCAGAATCTATGGGACACAGCAAAAGCAGACCAGAGAGGAAAATTTATAGCTCTACAAGCACACATCAGGAAGGAAGAAGGGGCATACCTGAATAACTCATAAATAACTCATAGCTCATAAAATTAGAAAATGACCAACAAAAGGAACCAAAAATATGGAGACAGAAGAAAATAACAAAGCTGAAAGCAGAACTCAATGAATGGAAATCCAAAAAACAATTAGAAAGATCAATGAAAGCAGAAGTTGGTTCTTTGAAAAAATAAACAAGATTGATAGACCATTGGTAAAACTCACAAAGAAACAGAGTGAGAGAAATCTGATAACCCGTATTAGAAATGAAAAGGGGGAGATCACGACAGATATTGCAGATGTCTAAAGGGTAATCAGAGACTACTTTGAGAAACTTTATGCTACAAAACATGAGAACCTAGAAGAAATGGAAAAATTCTTGGACACTTATAACCTTCCACATTTAAGTAAGGAGGATGTAGCATATCTAAACACCCCCATAACTACTGTGATAGTTGAAACTGTAATCAAACATCTGCCCAAAAAGAAAAGCCCAAGCCCAGATGGATTTCCTAATGAATTTTTTTAAATCTTTCAAGAGGAACTACTACCAGTCCTATGCAGGCTCTTCCACAAAATTGAAAAAAAAAACAAAAACGGAACACTCCCAAACAGCTTTTATGAAGCCAACATCACCTTGATACCAAAACCAGACAGAGATGCTGCCAAAAAAGAAAATTGCGGACCAATATCCTTGTTGAATGCTGATGCAAAGATCTTCAACAAAATCCTGGCAAAAAGGATCCAATGCATCATCAAGAAGATCATACACTATGACCAAGTATGTTTCATCCCAGGAATGCAAGGATGGTTTAACATCTGTAAATCTATCAACATCATACACAACATCAACAACAAGAAAAATAAAAATCGTATGATCATATCAATAGATGCAGAGAAAGCATTTGAGAAGGTCCAACACCCATTCTTGATCAAAACTCTCAGCAAGATGGGAATGAAAGGAACCTTTCTCAATCTAGTTGAAGCCATCTACCACAAGCCAATGGCAAATATTATCCTCAACGGAGAAAAACTAAAAGCCTTTCCTCTAAATTCTGGTACAAGACAAGGCTGTCTGCTCTCACCACTCCTCTTCAACATAGTGCTGGAAGTTCTTGCTATAGCGATCAGGCAAGAAAAAGATATCAAGGGAATTTAGATAGGAAAGGAAGAAGTCAAGCTCTCATTGTTTGCAGACATGATACTCTACTTAGAAAACCCTAAAGACTCTACCAAAAAGCTTCTAGAAAGAATAGACTCATAGAGCAAGGTGGAAGGCTACAAAATTAACCTACAGAAATCAATGGCCTTTTTATACACCAATTATGATAGGGAAGAGAAGGAAGTCAAGAAGGCAATTCCATTCATACTAGTGCCACACAAACTCTTTGAGTCAACTTGACCAAAGACGTGAAGGACCTATACAAAGAAAACTATAAAGCCCTGCTCCAAGAAATCAGAGAGGACACACGGAAATGGAAACACATACCCTGCTCATGGATTGGCAGGATTAACATCATTAAAATGGCAATACTCCTCAAAGCTTATACAGATTTAATGTGATCCCCTTAAAAATACCCATGACATTCTTCAAAGAAGTGGATCAAACACTTATGAAGTTCATCTGGAACAATAAACACCCTAGACTAGCTAAAGCACTCCTAGGGAAAAGGAAAATGGGAGGCATTACTTTCCCCAACTTTAAACTGTACTACAAAGTAATAACTATTACAAAGCAATAACTATTACAAAGTAATAACAGCATGGTATTGGAATAAAGACAGACCCTCAGATCAATGGAATAGGCATGAGTTCTCAGACTTAGTCCCCCAGACATACAATTACCTAATTTTTGATAAAGGAGCAAGAAATCCTAAGTGGAGCAGGGAAAACCTTTTCAACAAGTGGTGCTGGCAGAACTGGTTAGCCACTTGCAAAAAAAGCGAACATAGACCCCCAGTTAACATCATGTATGATGGATAAATCCAAATGGATTAAATACCTTGATATCAGACCTGATACCATAAGGTATATAGAACAACACGTCGGTAAAACATTTCATGACATTGAGACTAAAGGCATCTTCAAGGAGGAAACTGCACTTTCCAAACTAGTGGAAGCAGAGATCAACAGATGGGAATACATTAAACTGAGAAGCTTCTTCACCTCAAAAGAAATAGTGCTCAGGGTACAAGAGTCACCCACCGAATGGGAGCAACTATTCATCAACACCCATCACATAAGGGCTAATCTTCAAAATATACAGGGCACTGATAGAATTTTATAAGAAAAAAACATCTAATCATCAAAAATGGGGATAAGAAATGAACAGACGCTTTGATAAAAAAGAAATACAAATGGCCAAAAGGCACATGAAAAAATGCTCGTCGTCACTAATCATCAGGGAGATGCAATTCAGAACAACAATGAGATACCACTTCACACCACAGAGATTGGTGCACATCACGAAGAATGAGAACAATTAGTGCTGGCAGGGATGTGGAGAGAAAGGAACTCTTATCCACTGCTTGTGGTAATGCCGTCTATTCCAATCTCTATGGAAAGCGATATGGAGATTCCTCCAAAATCTGGAAATTGAGCTCCCATTTGACCCAGCTATTACACTCGAGGATATACCCTAAGAACACAAGAACATGATACAAAAAACCCCTTCCTCACACCTATATTTATTGCAGCACTATTCACAATAGCCAGGCTCTGGAAACAACCAAGATGCCCTTCAACAGACGAATGGCTAAAGAAACTGTGGTACATATACACAATGGAATATTATGCAGCCATCAGGACAGATGAAGTCATGAAATTTTCCTATACATGGATGTACATGGAATCTATCATGCTGAGTAAAATAAGTCAGAGGGTAAGAGATATGCAGAATAGTCTCACTCATCTATGGGTTTTAAGAAAAATAAAAGTCATTTTTGCAACAATCCTCAGAGACAATGTGAGGAAGGTTGGAACTTCCAGCTCACTTCATGAAACTCACCACAAAGAATGGTGAGTGCAGTTATAGAAATAAATACATGGAGAACTACCATAATCATGTGAATGAATGGGGAACTGGAAAGCCTGTCTAGAGTACAGGGGTGGGGTGGAATGGAGGGAGATTTGGGACATTGGTGGTGGGAATGTTGCACTGGTGAAGCGGGTGTTCTTTCCATGACTGAAACCTAATCATAATCATATATGTAATCAAGATGTTTAAATAAAGAAAAAATTAAAAAAAAAGAATACAGCATTAAAAAAAGAAAGGAAGAAAGAAAGAAAATTAATAAATCAATTAGAAATGAAGTGGGTGACAGTATTAGACACTAAAGAAATTCAAAGGGTAATCAGAGATTGCTTTTGAGAAACACTATGTCAGAAAACAGGAGAACCTGGAAAAAATGGATAAATTCTTAAATTCCATTAACCTCCCAAGGTTGAATCAGAATAATCTGGCATATCTGAATAGACTGATCACTATAGAGGACATTAAAATGGTAATCAAAAGTCTCCCCAAAACAAAAGCCCATAACCTGATGGATTCACTAGTGAATTATTTCAAACCTTTCAACAATCTATTGCTAAGCCTTTTCAGACTGTTCCAAGAAATTAAAGAAACATAAACTCTCCCAAATAGATTTTACAAAACTAACATCACCCTCATAACAAAAGCAGAGATGCCACAAAAAGAAAACTACAGACCAATATCCCTGATGAACACAGATGCAAAGATCCCCAACAAAATTCTAGCAGGTAGGATACAATGCCTCATCAAGAATGTCATATATCATGACCAAGTAGGGTTCATCCCAGACATGCAAGGATCATTTAACATACACAGATCAATAATATAATACATCATATCAAGAAAAGGAAAAATAAAAACCTTATGATCATTTAAACAGATGCAGAGAAAGCATTTGACAAGGTCTGACACCCATTCATGATAAAAACTCAGTAAAATGGGAATGGAAGTAATTTTTCTCAATATAATCACAGCCATTTACTTCAAGCCCATAGAAAATATACAAAGTGGGGAAAAACTAAAAGTCTCTCCTCAAAATTCTGACACAGAAAATATTGTACTGTCTCGCCACTTCTATTCAACATAGTACTGGAAGTACTTGCCATAGCAATTAGGCAATAAAAAGATATTAAGGTCATTCAGATATGAAGTCAAGCTCTCACTGTTTGCTGATGATATGAACAAACATTTCCCCAAAGAATAAAGACAGATGACCAAAAGGCACATAAATAAATGCTCCACATCAGGGAGATGCAAATCAAAACAACAATGCGGTACCATTTAACATCACAGAGAATGGACCACAGTATAATGAAAAAGAACAGCCAGCGTGGCTGTGGGGAGAAAAGGATTTCATTCACTTCTGGTGGGAATGCCATCTAGTCCAGACTTCCTGGAAAACAATATGGCTATTGCTTAAAAAACTGAAAATTGAGGTTCCTTATGATCCAGCAATACCACTCCTAGGGATATACCCTAGGAACACAAAAACACAATATAAAAATAACCTCTTCACTCTTATGTTTATCGCAGCACTTAAAGTAGCCAGAATCTGGTAGCAATCAAGGTGCCCAACAACAGATACATGACTAAAGAAACTGTTTTATTTATGCAATGGAATAATTTGCAACCATTGAAAAAATTAAGTCATGAATTTTGCTTGTACATGGATGGAGATATAGAATATTATGCTGAGTGAAATGAGTTGGAGGGACAGGGATTAAACAGAATAATCTCAGACCTTGCTGAGTTTTAAGGGAAATAAAAGACTGTGGGGATGATATACAGAGCAATAGAAATGAAAATCAGAGGATCATTCCATGATAGGTAGCTTGCCACAAAGAGCAGAGAGTGCAGTTAGAGTAAAGGTTTAATATGAAAATGAGATTCATGGCACCCCTTCATTCGCAGTAGTACAAACCACAATATTACAAAAGAAAAGAGAGGGGAGGAAAGAATGGAAAGAGAGAGAGAGAGAGAGAGAGCAAGAGAACCAGAGGAGAGAAAGGGAGAGAAAGGAGAGAAAGAGAAGTTAAATGCCTAACCCAGAGGCAGGCGGGAGAGGTGGGTGGGAGGGCAGAGGGCATCAAGGATGGTGAGAGGGAAACTGTTGACGTTAGTGGCAGGAAATGTACACTGGTGAAGGTTGTTATACATTGCATAACTATAACTCAATCATGACCAGCTTTATCTGCGGGGGGGACTATTATGAACAACCTTGTAACCATAATGTTCAAATTTTAAAAAATTTAAAAGAACTTTTAAAAAATTACACATAGTACAAAAAAATAGGATTTGGAAACAGACATCCACTTTAGAGTTCACTTTCCCATGAGGTAGGCTACCAACATTTTTTTCATATGGACATTTATAAAGATAACAGATAATTGATTTAACAGTTTTTATTTGTATTGAGGCACAGTGATTTCCAATACTATTAATGGTAGTCTCATGTCTACAATATTCTAACACTATACCTACCACCAGATTATCCACTTCCCTCCACTAATATTCCAGGGCACCTTCTTACCCAAGCCCCCCCCCCTACCCCCCGGTCAGATCAGTTCTGAAGATTGGTCCAGTTCTGAACTCAGGTTCTGTTGCTCCTTACTATGTTTCCTTAATCCTACATAGGTATAAGAAAGATCCTTCTATGTTTATCTTTCTGTCTGTCTTCACTTAGCATACAACCTAGTTCCATCCACATAGTGGCAACTTGCATGATTTTGTCTTTCCTTAGATGTGGAACTCCATTATACCACATCTACAATTTCTTTACCCAGGCATCTGCACTTGGCTACAATGAACATCAGCCACATGTCTTTTTGAAATAGTGTTTGTGGTGCCTTGACCAGCATGGAATTCACTGCTTTCTGTGTACCTTTGGAGATGAGAAATGAGTCTTGTTCTTGATAACTGATCTAGAATAAAAAGTAAAACTTATTTCAGCAATATATAAAATGCCATCATTTTCTTTGTTACCAATTTCCCTAATTCCTAGCCTCAGCATATTAGCAGTCAAAGGTAACATTCCCTGTGGAAATATTTTTAAACAATAATTAGATAAGATGAATCATAGACGAGCTTCCCACATGGCAATTGATATTTCTTAGTCCATAAAGGCTTCTGAAATCAATAACCTCTGTTTGCTGCTAATCACTCTCTCTTATTGATTACTCAGCACAAAACTAACGGTTTGACAATGGTCTAATATTATTCTCAAGAATTGAGGGTTCTAATATTAATAAACCAGAACCTAAACTTTAAAAGCAATGAGTTACCCATCTAAACTGTGCATATTAGATTCTTTCTCTGTCCTCCTTTTTAGCAAAGAAATTGAGTACCTCAATATTTCTGGCTATCTCAATGATCTACTTGTCTTTATTTGGACTTAGATCATTACTGGTAATAAAGTACTAGTGTGTAAACTATTACATAGTTCTATGTTGTGAATTAAAGACTGACTATCATTAGGAATAATTGAGAATTCTCAAAGAAAATCAGTTGGACATGCTTTGGGCACAAATAGCATATTTCTACTACAAAGAGCATGAATGAACTATAGAGATAACAATGGACCAAATAATGGGTTCTAATGCATCATAGTTCAATTCCGGAGGTTAATTATTAGTTTAAGTTCTGCTTGAGAGTTTTCTTGGAAGCTTGATTGAGCACAAGACGAGAGTGTGTAATTTCAAATAAACCAGCAAAATGCCAACAGTTTCATATATTAATGGCCATTAATGACCCTCATTCAAGTTCTGATTTGTTGAGCTAAAAAACAAAGATGCAATTAGTCTGTTCTGGCGTGTGAACAGGAGAATTTATCAACCTACTGATTGTTCTTCTCCATTGGAGATAAAAATTGAAGTATCAGAAGCTGTATACTCAAGCCAACATTGATCCCAGGTTCTTGCAGTTTCCTGACCCATTGCTCAGAAGTTTGGGTTTACTGAAAAGGGATGAAAGGAATACTATTCTGATGCCTTTTTATTCTATGAAAGTTTTCTTAATAAGTGAGCCATTTTATTTTTCTCATTCATCTCTATTCTAGGTCCATGTTTTCATTGGGTAATTTTCTAATTCAGTAAACATGTAACAATGTATTAACTGAAAGCTATGTATGCTCCCGAAACCATCACAGGCTAAAAGGCTTTTTATGATTTCCAAAAAGTCTTTACTAAATCACAGAAAACTAAAATCTTTTGAAAGCTTTATTTCAAAAGTGATCTGTAGCACAGTTATTTCTCTCATTATTTGTCACTAAAATCAAGTGAAAAACCTCTTGACATGGAAGCTGTAGATTGATGAAACATGCAACTTCAAGAAATGAGCACTTTGATCCTCTGGGATACATCAAAACTGACAGTGGGGATTTTGAGAGCTTATCGTGATTCCTCAGAAAAGATAAATCTTATGTTTTGCCTAGACTCTTGTTTAATTTTTGAAGTGAATACATTTGAATCCTTACGGGAGACTTTGACATTAAAACATAAAATCCATTAATCCTTCATCAAGGGAAGACACTGTGATCTATTTGATCCCAGGGAGCAATCATGATGTAAATTATCCCATGAAAATTTAGATGACAGGGATCATGGTGAAACAATTGGAGTGACCTCAAAGAGAATATCACAACTTTCCTTATCAGCATTGATCAGACACTAATCTGAAATAGTTGTGTCAATCTCATTAGGCTATCCTCTCCACTTGAAGCTAACTAAGTACCCATATCTTTTTCTCAGTGGGTAGCCCAGTCTCTAACCCACATAATTGATATGCTTAGCAAATATTTGTTTAATTAATCTGAGTTCAATTATTAGAGTCTGAAAACCAATAATAGTCTTTGGGATTATTGTGAAATAAAAGCGAAATTACTGAGTGACTGATTCTCAGCATTTGGGCTACTTAATAATGAGCTCCATACTAACTTCTATATAAGGCAATTGTTTAACTCCTCTGTGTTCACTTTTATATAATATCCATTTTAACAAATTAAGGAACTACAGAAAGCAAAACCTTCCATTTCTTTGACATCTACTAACGTCCAGCAGTAAGAGTTCTTACACTTATCAAGAATAAATGACCAAATTTCTGGTACAAAATTGCATAGCATAGCATCTGTCGCATAGCAATAGATGTTTTTATTATAGAAAGCCTTGCCAGTTGTGGATGGGAATAGAAGGAATAGAAGGTATGTTCATTTTACATTCACATACTAAATAGACTTTTATTGGGAACACTTTGTCAGGTGTTATGTTAGATGTCAAAAATATGGGGTGATTAAATTTCAGGAATATGGACTAAGAAGGCCCTCTGGAACACACATTAATTTAAAAGAAAAAGCAAAAATAAATTGCTATCTAATTGCCAAATGTTGCGAATGAAGAGATTGTAATGAGAAACGGACCTGGACAGAGCTGAGTGAGCTAAGTGAAGCTATCCTAGATTTGTGAGTGAAGAGATCAGAGATAACCAGATACATAGAGCTGCATTCCAAGGACCTTCAGTAGAAGGAGAACATGTAGGTATCTTCAACAGTTTGAGTTTCCACAGGATAAATGTTACTACAAAGTCACATCTCACAAAGCCTTGAAGATAATAAAATTGTTACTATTTTTTTTATCCTAGAAGGAAAAAGAAAGGTAAAATATTCAACTGTGGTGAAGATGGGGAATCACAACCAAATTTGTGCTTTATAAAGATCACTTGAACTGCGATGTAGAGAACAGGTTGGAAATGATTCAGAATAAAGAGGGAAAATGATTTGGAATCTACATCATGTATGCCCAAGTGAGGCAGTCCCCTACTAAAGCACATACCCTTCCAAGAGATTTGAGAGGAACTGCACTGTGATATAATATAGACCTCTTCAAATTTCCTCTGTGTCAGGCACACACACTTCCCCAAACATAAATTAGCATCATTAATGCAGAGTGTCACATTAGAGCCCCCTTCCTTCCAGCTGATATATCACTTTAGCACCTTTGTACTTTACCCTTCACTTTCAAAAGCTATTCTCAGGCCTTATTTTTCTGCTCAGAAGTGTGAGATTGGTTTTTCTGCTGTGCTTTTAGAATGATCCCCACTTAGAGCCTAATCTGTCATCGCTGTGTGCCTGTTTGTCAGGAACTTTGGGAATATATTAAGACATACAGGGTGGAACCACTATTTTGGCAATGATTATACCTATATCTATTTTAATAAATGTAAATTGCTGTGGAGAAACAAACCATCTTATGCCACTTGAGTCCTTTTCACAGAAGCCTGAATCCTTTTGTGTGGCTTAGATGTATTACTGTCATTTTTTCTTTACAGATTTAGATAAACACACAACAGACATTTGTTAGCATGTCCTCTTGTTCTGTTACCCTAAAGAATTGTTGTAATTTTAGTCTTTGAAATCAATATTTGGTAATATTTGAAAATTTATCCCTACCTTCCAGAATAGAAATTATTGGGTAAACTCACAGTAAAAAAAATGTATGTTTTATATGAAAGCATTTTTCTGGGGACCCAGCTATGCAAGGCACTAATGCTGTTTCTTAAGACCTCATGGTTCTCTCTCACTACTAGAGTGAGAATTTATAAACATGGAGTGGGTGGTGAGTTTTGAAAATATGTATGTTATGTATATGTATGTATATGCTAAATGGTAAGGCATTAGACCTGGAGACATCAGGAAGAATTCATATTAAGCAGAAGATGTGACTTACATGTAGTCTATGTAACACTTGATATGGTTCTCCAAGCATTGCCATAAGTGCTCCCTGAGCAAAGAAACTGAGCACATCTAGATGTGGCCCTGAATGAAAAAAGTAAATGAAGGATCCTATAAAATATAAATTTATGGGCCCGGAGAGATAGCACAGCAGCGTTTGCCTTGCAAGCAGCCAATCCAGGACCAAAGGTGGCTGGTTCGAATCCCGGTGTCCCATATGCCCCCCCCCCCCCCGTGTCTGCCAGGAGCTATTTCTGAGCAGACAGCCAGGAGTAACCCCTGAGTACTGCCGGGTATGGCCCAAAACCCAAAAAAAATATATATATAAATTTATGTTAAAATTTATGTAATTATGTATTATCACATACAGAAACATTTATAGGTAAGTATGTATGTGCACAGGTTTATGTATATATATATATATATACACATAGATTTCTTTTATTTTTTGTTGAAAGTTCTAAAAGAAATGTTATCTCAGTTACAATAAGCATAAGAGAGTGATATCTAAAACTCAATTCTTGAGTTATATATAATATAATTAATATTAATGATTAATATCATTCATTAAATAAATCAACTAATCATTATTAGATTGATAATAATCTAAAAACACACAGCACCTTTCTATCTTCCTACAGAAATATCTGATTCTAGGGCTAAGGAAGAAAATATACAAGATGAAATTGAATCTTTGTATGGTTCTGGAAGTTAAGGGAGAGATAATATAAATATATAAATATAAAGACTCATCAATGAGATAATGCCAAAGGAACAAAACCAAAGTCAATTGAAAGAGCTTTTAATAGTCAAAGTAGAACAACTAGAACAAACACAGTAAATTTGTATTAGATTCTATTGTAAAGTATAAGATATCCTTGAGTTCATACTGATAAATAATTGAACATATCAATCAATAGAATGAAAGAAAACAATCTCCCATGAGATACTCCAGATAAATTTCACAGATGACCCAGCTTCCAGAAGCAGAGCAAGCAAGCATTTATTTCCATGCCTTAAAGATGGGCTATACACATACTTCATTCTTTCTAAAATGTTACATTTTGAAAGAGCAGGAAGGGCAGGAAGAACAAATCATGAAGGAGAAACCCTGACAAATATCATATGGGTACGTGATCAATAATAGCCCAGACAGGGTGTGGTGGGAATAGTATGTTACCTCTAATTTTCAGTCATGATAAAATTAAAATTTCAATTTAGGGATTTTCAATAAACTATCCAATATTGATCCTGAAAATTACCAAGTCCATCCAGGGTAACTCTAAAAAATTGCCACAACAAAACAGGTAAAGAACAGCTGAACTGTCTGTGATGATACCCTAGGCAGGGGTCTCAAACTCAATTTACCTGGGGGCCGCAGGAGGCAAGTTGGGGTGATCCTTGAGTGCAAAGTCAGTAGTAAGCCTTGAAAATTGGGTGGTGTGACCCAAACAACTAAAACAAAACAAAACAAAAAAAGATTCCTCTAGGGCAGGGCCACAAAATGTTGCAGGGAGGGCCGTTTATGGCCCGCGGGCTGCCAGTCTGAGACTCCTGCTAGGGGATCCAAGATAAGAAAAAGGACTTGAATTAAATCTGAGGAAAAACTAATTCAACTATAGACTTAAGTTAATAAATATCAATATTTGTTTATTAATTATAACAATGGTATAACTCTAACCTGAAATATTCACATAGAAAAAACTCAGTAAGAGGTCTATAGAAATTCTGCTTTCTATTCAATGTTTCTGTAAATCTAAAATTGTTTTTAAAAATAAGGAATAAGTTGGGCCCGGAGAGATAGCACAGCGGCGTTTGCCTTGCAAGCAGCCGATCCAGAACCTAAGGTGGTTGGTTTGAATCCTAGTGTCCCATATGGTCCCCCGTGCCTGCCAGGAGCTATTTCTGAGCAGACAGCCAGGAGTAACCCCTGAGCACCGCCGGATGTGACCCAAAAACAAAAACAAAACAAAACAAAACAAAAAAAAATAAGGAATAAGTTGAGAGTCTAGTGAAGAAAGCCAGGCACTTGCAGGCAATTGTAATCAAGGTATAATGACAAGGAGGCAGAGATTGGCAAGGAAAACTATAAGAGGACATCTTGCAGATCATTTAAATCCTGACAAGACACTTTGGACAGATTAATTAGTCCTGATCTTGTTTCCTTCTCTCTAAAATGGCAATTGGAAGAGCCCTGAATCAATTCCAAGCTGAGAAGCCATGGAACTGGGTTGTTTGTTCAATCTCCGGTCTTCAGTTCTTTATTAGTAATTAGGACAAATAATATTTAATCTCAAAACTTTTATCCTTAGATCTGAGAAAACATTCAGCATATGCCTATAACAATTTACTGGCACACTGAACTGAGTGAATGTGAGATGTTATCTTCTCAAAAGTTTATTGAGGAAATTGGGGCAATGATGGATCTTATACAGCAGATACATAGCAATTTGGCAGCTTTCTAATAGCAGCAAGTCAAAGCATTCTGAAGGTTTTTTCCACAAATCCTGGAGACCATGTCTTCTCTAACCCTAAACAGAGAATAGAATAGGAATTGGCCACATAAAAGAAATGCAGTGACATAAATATATTTATATTTTGTGCGTTAGGGAGCAGATGTCATGAAGTGGTAACACTGAGTTGTATAAGAATTCTATTTCTTCCCTTTTTTGAAATATCCATTCCTTTTTCTATAGAGGTTGCACCAGGCATTCACTAACAGTGAATGAAATTTCCTTTATCACCAGAACCCTGCTAACACTGTTTCCAGACTTTTTGACATATGCCTTTCTCACTAGTGTCAGATGATAGCTCACTGTTGTTTAGATTTGCATTTCCATGATCATAAATGACAAAGAGCACTTTTCATATCTATTGGCCATCTGGATGTCTTTCTTGGGGAGGTTTCTATTCATCTCCTTTTTCTATTTTTGGAATACATTTATTGGATTTTTAAATTGCTTATCCAGGAACTTTGTGAATGTTTGGTAGTTCTTAGTACAAGATAGAAAACCCCAAATACCTAGCATCATATACATGTATCAAGACGTTGTGCTATATGTACGATAAAATATTATACAACTGTAAGAAAGGCAAATTTATAGTGACATGGATGCAACAAACAGTAGCATTCTGAAGTGAAGTCAGTCAGAAGAAAAGGGATACAGAATCTCATATATAAGATTTAAATATGCACAATGAGGAAATAACAAATGGCCAAAGGCAATTGAACCAGAGAATAAGTTGGTCCACAGAACTGAGTTTCTAGGGTCATAAGCAAAAGGGGCCATTAGGATCCTAGTGGAGGAAAGTGGGTACACTTGGTGGTGGCATGATATTGGAAGGGCATCTACATGAAACCAGCATTAATAATAGTACCATAAGTCACAGTACCTCAATAAAGATTAAGAACATAAGACATTAGAAATGGAGTTATGAGTGTGAGCGTAGCAGAAAGAAACAAGGATCCAAAAGCAAAAGAAACATGAAACTTTCATAGAATTTAGAAAGAGATCAGCTGGCTGGATGTGAAGTCTGGGGAGGGAAGAAGAGATTAGGAGAGGCATCATACTGCCAGGAATAAAAGTGTGAATTGAGGATTTGGTTTCTATCCTGGGATGAATAGAAGTCTGCAGCATGTTCTAAATCAGACAGTAACAAAAGAGATTTGGACTTTTAAAAATTCTTTATGGGTACTGTGTGAAAATCATATGTTAAATAAAGGTTGAAGAGTGCAAGCCACAGGTTGTGGTGGAATGGAACCCAAACCTCTGTTGCTCCTTGGTCTATTTTATACAGGAGGGTTCTAATTATGGCATCTATTTTATCTTTCATGAAGCTTGCAAAGTTACTGATATGGGCACAATACAATAAAACCTCAGCAAATGGAGTCATTATAAATTTCACTGTAACGAATACAGCTGATATGCTAAGGTAGTAGTGGAGTGGGTTGAAATGATTGAACTTGAATTTACATAGCCAAGAGAAATACGTTGAGAATGAGTGAGCCATACATGAATTGATGAAAGGGTAGTTCAAATACAAGAAATATTGTGTGCAAAATCTTGAGATATGTTGAAGAAATGAAATAAAAAAGGTTTCAAACTGATGAGGGAGGCATGAGATAAAGGGACTGAGTTTGTGACTTGGGTCACATTAGTAGTTAGAATAGACATTTTGAATGTTGATTTGAACTAAATCCAAAGTGTTTTATAGGAGTTATATCAGCTAATGATAAGAATTAAGATAGCTTTTTCTGCATACGTTATGAAGTTATTTATGAGAGAAAGGTGAGGAAAAGGTAAGTGAAAGTTTTGTAAAGACCATATTTTGATCAAAACACTGAGAAGAAAGGAAGAAAAATAGCTATTAATGCTGGACCTAATAAGCTTTACTATAAGCTCTTCCTTTTTAAGAGAATAGATTTTTTTTGTATTTACATTGCTTTGTGCATGACATCACAAATTTTTCTCAAAAAATTAAGTTTTTAATTGAAGCAGACTTGGTTATTTACTCTGCCTGCAATGTATCCTTTTAAGGTAACTCATTGGCCAAAATAATATCAAGATGAGCATTCTGTCAATGGCGATTGTGTGTGTATGTCTCTATGTGTCTGTATGGAAAGCACAGTGATCTAAGGAGACGGGGAAAGAAGGTGGCCTTTTATTTTCTAGTATTTTAAGAATATTTCTACTTATTCTTGAGATTATTATTTGTAGCTCATTATAATTCTTAAAGATAGACGAAGCAATAGAAGCTTTAGTTGTGACTGAAATGAATAGCACTCCATCCTTAACCTGTACTGTTTCTCTGATGTGACAGACCACTAGGGACCTATGTGATCCTACTCCAATCCATTATGAGACCCCTCTTTTAGAAAAGTATAAAATAGTGTGTGAGCTCTTGGGAATACCTCTGGGACTACTTGAAAGTTTATCTCCTCTGCTCTGTTATCTGGAGGGAAAGAGAATGTGCAATTACATAATTTCTCACTTATGATGGGATAAAAGTTAATGGAGCAATTTGAGTATGCGTTTAAAGGAACTGAGTTGAGATATTTCTCCTAGATTTAGTATTCTACAAGTGTAATTAGAGATTTAATGAAAAATGATGGAATTCAGACCAGTTGGATATCTAAATAATTTTTAAGTATCATGAAAATGGAAAATAATATTTAAATTTTATTTTAATTTACTATCTGAGAGTCTAGAAGTCAACCATTTGGCTAGTCACTTAGAGTTTGACAGAAGATAAGATCATTGAACTATTTTCTCAAATGTCTTATTTTTCTTTTAATTATGTTTGAATTTTAGTAATGTGTAAATTATAGAAATAAAAAATTGATTATGGTAGATTATGCAGTTTTATAAATGTTGGGGTAGAAGGAACAGGAGTATGAAGATATTTTTGATAAAGGCTTCTCTGCACAGGGGAACAATGACAAAAAATCATGTACATACAGTAAGGATCTTATGATATCTTTAGATTCTGATAACTCATCTTTTATCATGAAACTTTTTAATACAAAAGATTAAAGAAATTCAAAATGAGCAAAAATGCAGCCATTAGCCAGTGAAAATGTGTGCTCATTCAGGGAAGGGAGGCCACCTTTGGAGGCCTCTGAGGATTGTCCAGTACAAGCAATATTTAGAATTCCCAAAGCTTTCTAACAGCAAACCTGTTCAGTACTAGCCTGAGATCTGTTTCTGGCTAGCTGGAGGGGCTGGGTTGTGTTCATTGCTTGCCACAGGGAAGAAGTGTGGGAAGTAAAAAGGGGAATGCTTGTCATTAGAAAATGCAAGCAGTACATTTTACCAGAAACTTTTCTCTTTTTTTCTTTTTCATTTCTTTTCTTTTGGGGGCAGGACACGCCTGGCAGCACACAGGGGTTATTCCTGACTCTGAGCTCAAAAATTAGCCCTGAGGGTGCTCAGGGAACCATATAGGATGCTGAGGATTGAACCATGTCAACTGCATGCAAAGCAAATGCCTACTTGCTATACAATCACCCTGGCTTTTTCTCTCCTCTCCTCTCTTCTCCTCCCCTCCCCTCTCCCCTCTCTTCCCTTCCCTTCCCTTCCCTATTCTTTTCTCCCCTATATTTTCCTCCCCTCTCTTCTCCCCTCTTCTTTCCTTTCCTTTTCTTTACCTTTCTTTTCATGAAAGGACTACGTCAGAATCTCTGCAATGACATCCAAATCAGTTAATCTCACATTCAGGAGAAGCTAATGCTAAATTTTGGATTAGATCAATTTCAGGCAGAAATGGGATAAGTAAATAGTTGAGAGAACTAGCAATGACCATTGAAAAATACGGATTAAAACTGGTTGGGGCCACTTAAAAGTATTCTTCTCTCCATGGGTAATGGATAATATATTTATCCAGGATCAGTGTATGTCACTTGATTGAACCCATGGATGTAGAACCCAAACCACTGATGGTCAGGTATAAGTTACACAATTGTTTGATAGCACAAGGGTCAATTCCCCTGAGCCTGAGGTAGTTTAAGAGCTAACTGCATCTTGCATGCAGAAGAAAGCATTCATTGTTGCTAGCTTTTTTTGTCAGTGTTGTACATTCAATTTTGATGTTCAGAGAAAAAAGAAGACTAAATAGTCCTAGTTAATATTTTAATAATTACTTAAGGGTCTGGAGTGGTGGTGCAGCAGTAGGACATTTGCCTTGTATACAGCTGGCCGAGGATGGACCATGGTTTGATCCCCTGGCGTCCCATGTGGTCCCCTGAGCCAGGAGCAATTTCTGAGCACGTAGCCAGGAATAACCTCTGAACATCACCAGGTGTGGCCCCCAAACAAAACAAAAATATTTACTCCAGCACCATAGTGACAAACATGTTCATAATTGAATTTCAGCCATAAAATACAAACCTCCCTTCACCAGTGTAACATTCCCACCACCAATGTCCCCCATTTTCCTCCTCCCCCATCTCCTGCCTGTCATAGAGAAGGGCATTGTATTTCTCTTTCTATCATTGTCATGGCAGGTAGTAGTGCATTATTTCTCTAAATGTTTTTACCACCCTTTGTGGTAAACTTCATCTGGCCCTTTTGTCTTAAATCACACAGAAGAGTGACACTATTCTGTGATTATCTTTTTTCCTCTGACTTATTTTACTCAACGTAATAGTCTTCAAATCCATCCATGTATAAGCAAATTTCATGACTTAATTTTACTAACATAGTATTCCATTTTATAGCTACAAGGTATTCCATTGTATAGCTGCATGGTATTCCATTGTATAGATGTACATGTATAGATGTACTTTAGCTACTCATTTGTTGTTGGGCACTGGGTTGTATCCAGCATCCGGCTGTTGTAAATAGTGCTGCTATGAATGTAGAAGTGCAGAGGGCATTGTTGTATTGTGTTTTTGTGGTCCTAGGCCCTAGGGTATATCCCTAGGAGTAACATTGCTGGATCATAAGGGAGCTCAATGTACAGTTTTTTTTAAGGAATAGCCATATTGTTTTCCTGAAAGACTGGAATAGACATTCCCTCCAGAAGTGAATGAGAGTTCCTTTCCCCCTACATCCACTCCAGCAATGGTTGTTCTTGTTCTTTGTGATGTGTGCCAGTCTCTGTGGCATAAGATATCTTGTTTTGATTTGCATCTTCCTGATTATTATTGCCATTTTAATTATGTTAATCATGAATAGGGTATATGTCTTCATTTCCTTGTGTCCTCTTTTATTTCTTGAAGTAGGGTTTTGTAGTTTTCTTTGTATAGGTCCTTCACCTCTTTAGTTAAGTTAACTTCAATGTATTTGAATTTCTGTGGTTCTATTGTGAATGGGTTCTATTGTGTTCTATTGAATTGTGGTTCTATTGTGAATCTTAATATGTATTTCTCTCTATTGTTATTAATGTATAAGAAAGTTATTGATTTTTTGCATTCTTTTTGTTGGATGACACTTTGATTTATGAAACTATTATTTCTAGGAGCTTTTAAGTAGAATCTTTAGGATTTTCTAAGTATAGTGTCATGTCATCTGCAAACAGTGAGAGCTTGATTTCTTCCTTTCTTATCTGAATTCTCTTAATATATTTGTCTTACTTAATTGCTATGGCAAGTACTTCCAGTATAATGTTAAATAGGAGTGGTGAGAGAAGGTACTTTGCCTTATGCCAGACCTTAAGGCTTTCAGTTTTTCTCCATTGAGAGGCTTATGGTAAATGGCCTTGACTATATTGAGAAAAGTTCCTTTCATTTCATCTTGTTGAGAGTTATTTTTTTTATCATGAATGGGTGTCATACCTTATCAAATGCTTTCTTTACATCTATTTATATGACCATGTGTTTTTTTAATTTTCCTTTTTTTGATGTATTATGTTGATTGACTTGCATAAGTTAAACCATCCTTAATAGTACTATTTTAAAGATTTCAGCTAAAATTGTAGTCTCTCTGAGGAGACATACATTAGATTCCATAACTTCCACAACTGCTTGGAAACTTAGTTCCTTCAGGTCAGGGACATGTTTTTTTCTTTTATTGCTATAATCCTGTAAGAGTTCCTTACACATTACAACAGAACATTTTGAATGAACAGTTCTAACAGTTAATTTAACATCATTTATCATGTTATTTTTATTCTACATGGATTATGTTTATTGATTAGTGAAAGAAAGTAAATTTGTTTTTGCTTTGCTTAAGACCAAATTGGAGTCTATGCAGGATTATTTGAAATGGTGTAGTATAAAGAGCATAGAAGAAGGATTTTGAAGTCTTATTATTATAGTTTTAAATTCAGGTAGTGTCTAGATTTATGGACTGTTTGTTAGTTTTATTTTATTTCTGTACTGGACCAGTGTTTTTAACTTAAAAAGAAGAGGTTAATTTGGCTATTTCTAAGATAAAGAAAAGAAAACTAGGTCCAAAGAAATAGTACAAGATTTAAGGCATTTGACTTGCACATGGCCAATCCCAGTTTGATCCCTGGGCACCACATTTTTTTCATGAAGCCCTGCCAGAAGTGATCCCTGAGCACAGAAACAGGAATAAGCCCTGAGCATCATCAGATGTAGCCCAAAACGTCAAAGAAAGTAATTGTTTCTAAGTAACAGAAGCTTCATACTCGTTTTAAAATTTGTAATATGCTGTCACACTTATTGCCATAGATCCCTGTAAAGATAAATGTTTTTTATTCTTTTAGATGTAAAAATAGAGTAAGAGTGGTGACTTATTTTCTTAGACTCTAAGTGGGAGCAAAGTGTTGCACAGGTGCATCATTGAAGTCAAAATTTTTTTGTACATTTGTTTGTTTTTGTTTGTCTTGTTCTGTTTTTTCTTTGTTTTGTGTGGTGCTTATCGATAAAGCTGGAGTCCTCACTGGATATTTGAAATGTCTTTTGGTGCTGGTGGAGTGTTCCCCCTTCCCTTTCTCCTCCATCCCCCAAATCGATGATGAGAGCCTCTGGAAGGACTCGCCCATTTTCGGGGTATTAGACTCTTACCCCAGTTTATTACTTTTCTCTTTTTCAGGCAAAACCACGCAACTTGAAATAGCTAGTACTGCCTCCAGTTAGAGGGGGAAATAAGGGAGGCGTCAAGTCCAAACAGGTCCAAGACTACTAAGTAGTAGGTTAGATACAGAGGGGACCACACACTCTAGTCGCCCTGGGGGTGAGGGAAAAAGAAATGGGAGGGAAAACAAAAACGGAGGAATAGGGAAGACAATTTGGTGATGGGAATCCTCCCTGATTTTATGTAAATATGTACCTAAAATATTATTGTCAACAATATGTAAGCCACTGTGATCAAAATAAAAATTATATTTAAAAAAAAATTTTCAAAGTAAGCTTCTTCAAAAAATGGGATCAGGGCCGGAGCAGTGGCTTTAGAGGTAAGGCGTCTGCCTTGCAAGCACTAGCCTAGGATGGACCACGGTTCGATCCCCCAGCATCCCATATGGTCCCCCAAGCCAGGAGTGATTTCTGAGCGCCTAGCCAGGAGTAACCCCTGAGTGTCAAGGGTGTGGCCCCAAAACAAAACAAACAAACAAAAAACGCAATCACTGAAGTCAGAGAGACTGTGCAGCAAGCACAGTGCTTGCCTTTTGCATGGTTGATCCAGATTCAAACCCTAGTACCCTATGTGATACCCTGAGCTCACCAAGAGTGAACCTTGAGCACAAAACTAAGACTGAACCCTGAGCACTGCTGGGGAAAGCCTGAAAACAAACACAAATAATAATTTAATCAGGCAGCATTTGATCAAGGTCATACTGGGTCCAAAGAATTAGATACTTGATGTTCATTCTCTTTGTTCTATTGCCTCTTATCTAAATAGGAATTCATTTTTAAGGGAAACTAAACCAGCAACATTAGGCTTGTATTTTAGCTCTTTGCATTGTTAGCTCAGGCTCTACAAGACTCAGTTTTCAATTTTTGGACCCAAACTACTTTTTTCTCAGTCTATGATATTTGCCCAGAGATGATGCTAAAGATAAACTTGACTTCCTGGCAACGATTCAGAAAAATTATGTTGGAGTATGATCTTCATGATACCCAAGTGAGCAAAAATAAACGTTTGGAAAGAAGGGTGAAAATATTGCAGAAATGGTGACACAATTTGCATTCTATTGTTATCTCTTTTTCCTACTCACTATACCGCCCCCCCTAGGGTGTGGGGTTAGTGGCTGTTCAAACACAGCCAAGATTTACATATTAGAACTTGATCATGATATATAATTCTGGCTGGCAAAATTGTTTTTTAGTGGTATACTGGCTGTCCAGGTTGTTGATGACCATTTAACACAACACATACAGCAAGACTTTCTCTTAAACCACAACAATAAAGAGAAAATATTGTGTTTTATACAGACAAGATTCAACTCTATTATCTTCCAGCTGACACAATACAAGATATAAATATTTTTTAAAAGCTACATTTTGTTGAGTCCAGTTAAATCTATGTTTTTTATAATACCATTTGTGACCCTGATCTGAGACACATTAATATTGACATTGCTACATATAACACCCAACACCACAAGTTTTTAATGCATAATTTGAGAAGGGACCATATTCAGAGGTGCTTTGGGGACCGTGCAGATAGCTCCCTATCTTATTTTTTTTTTGCTGAGTGTATTTATGTATGAATAGATGAATGGCTGGGTGGGCAGGTACAAAAGTAAATCAATGGCCATGAAATATATTCTGATGTTCTGTGAGCCTCAAAAGGTCATAGTCTTCTAGAATCTTAGATACAGAGAGAAGTTAACTGACTGGAAAATAAGTCAAGTTGTATCACCAAAATATTATTGTGTAAATATTAAATGAAAATTTAGAGGTTAATCAATATGTTGTAATGATAAATCTGTGTCTTTGGTTCTAAGAATGGCAGTGACTTATTTCTACAAGAATCATTTTAGGGCCTGAGAGATAGTATGGAGGTAAGGGAGTTTGCCTTACATGCAGAAGGATGGTGATCTGAATCCCGGCATCCCGTATGGTTCCACAGCCTGTGATTTCTGAGTGTAGAGCCAGGAGTAACCCCTGAGCACTGCCATGTGTTACTCAAAGACCAAAAAGAAAAGAAAGAAAGAGGAAGGAAGGAAGGAAGGAAGGAAGAAGGGAGGGAGGGAGGGAGGGAGGGAGGGAGGGAGGGAGGAAGGAAGGAAGGAAGGAAGGAAGGAAGGAAGGAAGGAAGGAAGGAAGGAAGGAAGGAAGGAAGGAAGGAAGGAAGGAAGGAAGGAAGGAAGGAAGGAAGGAAGGAAGGAAGGAAGGAAGGAAGGGGAAGAGAAAGAAGAAAGAAAGAAAGAAAGAAAGAAAGAAAGAAAGAAAGAAAGAAAGAAAGAAAGAAAGGAAGGAAGGAAGGAAGGAAGGAAGGAAGGAAGAAAGAAAGAAAGAAAGAAAGAAAGAAAGAAAGAAAGAAAGAAAGAAAGAAAGAAAGAAAGAAAGAAAAGAAAGTATAAAAGAAAGAAGGAAGAAGGAAAGGAAGTAGAAAGAAAAGAGAAAGAAAGAAAGAAAGAAAGAAAAGAAAGAAAGGAAGTAGAAAGAAAGAAGAAAGAAGGAAAGGAAGTAGAAAGAAAGAAGAAAGAAAGAAAGAAAGAAAGAAAGAAAGAAAGAAAGAAAGAAAGAAAGAAAGAAAGGAAGGAAGGAAGGAAGGAAGGAAGGAAGGAAGGAAGGAAGGAAGGAAGGAAGAGAGAGAGGAAAGAAAGAAAGAGAAAGAAAGAAAGAAAGAAAGAAGAAAGAAAGAAAGGAAGTAGAAAGAAAGAAGAAAGAAAGAAAGAAAGAAAGAAAGAAAGAAAGAAAGAAAGAAAGAAAGAAAGAAAGAAAGAAAGAAAGAAAGAAAGAAAGAAAGAAAAGAAGAAAAGGAAGAAAAGAAAATCAATTTAGAGAGAATTCCACAAATGCTGTACTTTTACAACAACAAAGACCTAAAGTTCAGTAGGCAGAGCCACAGAATGACTGTGGTACTTGTTACCTCTTTGAAAGTCCAGAGGCAGGAGAAAAGCAATTATAAGGCTTTGTCTCAGGGAAGTAAAGTGACAACTAGCATTCTTCTAGGAAGTGAATAGAATCATTGAACTTTATAATAGATGTGTGAAATCCAGTTAGCTAGACCTCACTCATTTTGACTCAGCATCTTAAGATTCTAACAAAGGAAGTCATTAAAATACATTCAGTCCTTGCCATAGACTCCACTACTAGAATCTTTATGGAATTACCTGCCTTATGTCAGAACTTGCCAGGGAAGCACTTTGATATAATTATGGACTTACTTGGTACTTTAGTCAGGGATGTTTCTTAGTGATTGATCTTGGGAAGTTTGTGATGGGCTGCAGCCAAATGTCCATTACAAATAATTTTTCAGTAGTTTATGCTCCAGGTGGGTTGGAGAATATGTGTGCACAAGGCTAGGATTTTGTTTGAATAATTAGAAAGTCTTTTGATTGCAGTGAGTGTCTTTGCAACTACATGGGCACAAAGTAGAGAGTGTAATTATTTGTGGGCATCACAGTGAATTTTCTGTTGTGATTTCACAAAATAATGATCTTAAAACAATTTCATATTATTTAAAATATATTTTTAAAATATTGTTTCAGAACTTAGACAGGTTAGTGAATGGTTAATATGAATGAATGCACTTATATATTGCCAATAAACCAAATCATTTGATGTAATCATGTATGTCCTTTTCACACAGGCTTAGGAAACTCTTGTGAGTTGCCTAAGGTCACCTGACAACTGCTGTTGGAACTCATACCCAGATTAGGCTGTAATCACCATCACCTCATGTCACATCTTTGTTACATAATCAGCAGCAATTATTATTTTTAAAATAAAGCTGGTTGTGGTTAAAACAGAAAGAGGATGAAGCTGGAATGATGGTGCAGCAGTAGGGCATTTGCCTTGCATGTGGCTGACCCAGGACAGACCACAGTTCCATCCCCCGGTGCCCCATAGGGTTCTTCAAGCCAGGAGCGATTTCTTTTTTTTTTTTTTTTTAATTTTTATTGAGACCTAAGTGAATTACAAGTCTTTCACAGTTATATTTAAGGTACATAGTGACAGTTAATTAAGGCAGTTCCCCACCACCAGTGTTGACCTCCCTTTACCCTCATTCCCAGCATGCATGCCATACTCCCCCTTTACCCTCTGGACGACTAGTGTAACCAGTCCCCTTTGTATATAACTTGTAGATCTTGATTCTGTTGTAGTTGACTTTGGGTTTGGTATTTAGGCCTGATCATTATTTATTTTCACTTAATGTTCATGTGACTGTTGGCTCCTGGTACCATCTACTTTCTTTTTTTTCCCCCACTTAATTTTAGAGGCAGAACAAAGTGATTCAGATTCTGTGGTTCTGTTGTAAAAAAGGTAGAAATTCTGGGAGGATTCCATCCAGGAGCTATCAATATCAATTTAAAAGAAGAAAAAGGGAGAAAAAGAGAAAAAAGTGAAGAAAAAGCAATGACTAAGTATCCAACAGCCACAATAAACAACTACTAAAAACAACACAAAAAAGAGGTGGGAAAAGGAGGGCTGGTGTGGTGAGGTTTTGTGCCTTTTTTTTTTTTTTTTTTTTTTTTTTTTGCATAGGCACAGTAAGTATTGGGGAAATTTGAAAGAGATACAAGTTTTCTCCACCCTTGATGAATACTCTCATGGGAACAACTACAGGCTCCATATATGCTCATTATCAAACCCCAAAGTCTTTTTATAGTGCCAGGAAATGTTCTGCTCAACTGTGGCTGACAAAATAAGTCCTCTGTAATTAGAGATCTTGATATTTGCACAGGTCATAGGACAAAATCTAGGATAGCGTCTTTCTTTATGGTTCTAGAAATTCTGCTCCATTGGTTGTTATAGTCAGTCTTCTATAGTTAGTGATCTTAGTTTTTGCACAGATTTTAGGATGAAGCCTAGAATATAGCCTTTTCTTAAGATTCCAGAAGTTCTGCTCTGTCATAGTTGTCAAAGCAGATCTCTGGAATTAGAGAACTGAATTAGAGATCTTGGTTTTTGTTCAAATCCTAGGCTGAAGCCTAGGCTAGGTTCTTTCTTATTGGACCCAGGAAAAGTTCTGTCCAGTTGTGGTTGTCAAAGTTAGTCTTCTATAATTAGTGATCGATTTTTGCACAAGGACTCAGTGTCTTCTGATTTCATCTTACTATTAGGTTGTGAGATAGGGCAACCTCTCTTAGATCTAGTTGTTGTTTCCTCGTCATCAGGATGTTGTATCAACCTGGTGCAAGTTGGTGCCTGGTTGGTATTAAGCCCTGACCAGAGGGTGTTTGATTCCTGGTGCTATTGCAGAGAACTGTGTTGGTTCTACAGTTAGGGTCTGGGGTTTGAGGTTTGGGGGTCACTGTCCAATCACATGGAGCCTAAGTTGAGCCTCCCTGACAAATGTTCAGGGTGGGAGGCACCACTGTATTATAAAATTTATGAGTTCTTATCCCTAGTAGATAAGAGCTTGTTTGTATACATAAGATTTCTCCCTTTTTTAGTGTGCCTATGCAAAAGGGAACAATACCATATTATATTGCTGGTGCACGTGGGATTAAGAATGACAGGCTATACAGTCTCTGTGCCCAGGTTTTGACCTGAGCGTTTATCCCAAGCAAGATCTTTTCTTCTAGAATTTCATGCCAAGCAGAACTCAAACAAGTGAAATTAAATATATATATATATATATATATATATATATATATATATATATTAAAATTGCAGAATAAAGAGAAAAAGGGGGATGGAGAAGACTACTTTTACATTTGGAAATAGATACACTAAGAGACATAACTATTGAGGTATTAAACATAAAGAAAATATAAATTCCCCATTAAGTCTTTTGAGACATTCTTGGGGGGGGGCAAAATTCAGGGCCCATTTGAGTTTGAGAAATGGTTTGCATCAGTAAGGGATCCGGTGGTGTTCTTGAACTGGGGCTCGTTCTGGGGCTGAATTTGGTAGCATCCAACAGTCCACATTTGGGAGTGTGTGTGAAAAGAAGTGCCACAGAGAATGAGTCTGCAGGAGTGATGATTGCAGGTTCTTGCCGGAGCCTGAGATGTGGTACTGAGAGGGTGCCCTTTCGCTCGGAGGGCTGGGTGGTGGCTTATTGGGGCTTAAGGTCAGTCTTGGTATCTAATGGGTTAAGAACTGAGGGTAAAAAGAGTTAAATAGGGAGGGATAACAGATCAGGATTGGGGAACGAAAGGATATAAGGAGTTCTGAAGAGGGAGGAGGATAACATATAGGAGAGTCTATGTACAGCATAGACATGGTTTGTTTACAGTATAGATTGGGCAGATGAATAGGGGTCCACTGTGTACAAACTTATGTCCACTTATAGACAGACATTAGAGAATGCTTCACAAGTTGTTGTTGGAGGCCTGACCCTCATAGGGTGGGCTGGGTATTTAAGAAATAATTGTGTTAAGAAAAGATAGATAAAAGCTAAAATATAGATTAGGAGGGAAAGAAGAGAGAAAAGGGAGAAAGAAAAAAGAGGAGAGGAATAAAAGTAAAATAAGAAAAAGAAAAAAATGGTAAAAGAAAAATATAGGGCCAATGCCTCAGAGTGGGACAATTTTCCAATTTCTAGGCACTTCGTCATTGACAGGGATGAAATTTGCTAAATGAAGCTTTCAGGGTTAGATTGTGGCTGGAGCAATTTAAGATAAGCATATTTTTTCCCGTCTAGTTTACTAAATAATATGATAATGAGCACTCTAAGAGGTGTCTACTCTATGTAGTGTCTTCCACCATGTCTTGTGCATCAAGGCTCTTTTTGTAAAATGAAACTGACAGCATGGACTTTATGATATCATAGTAACATAGTTTGAAAGGAGGAAAAAGTAGAGGATGGAAGAAGAAGTCAGGAATGATTTCTGCATGCATAGCCAGGAGTAACCCCTGAGTGTCACTGGATGTGTCCCCCAAACTTTTTAAAAAGGGATGGAGATATATATATTGCTTTTTGGGTCACACCCGGTGATGCTCAGGGGTTACACCTGGCTATGTGTGCAGAAATTGCTCCTGGCTTGGGGACTATATAGGTCACAGGGGTCCCAATCGAACTACAGTTCATCCTAGGTTAGTGTGTGCAAGGCAAATGTCCTACTGCTTGCACCACTACTCTAGCCCAAAGATGGACTATTTTTTTTTTTTAGCCTGCATACCAGTAATGGGCCCCACACAGATCACCTGTAGCACACAATCTAAACTGATACGAGAGCATCGGAGGGTGGGAGAATCTTGTAGCTAGCACAGGCTCAGTCAACTCATTACCTTTCTGGATCTCTTTCCTTCAAGTATCACCTACACAGGCATTAGCATATGGAATTTTCAGCTTCTAAAGTGTTCTAATTCTCTTGAATAATTGAGGGGAGGAAAGAAAGCTGTAGTCATTCCACCTCAGGTATGGTGAGAGATAGTAGACAAACTAGTGTTGAACATCTTTCCTAGAATTGAACCTATGTTATGTGGGTGGGAGCTATCTCCCAGGTTCCTTTTGTCATATTCTTGAGTATGTTAGTACTTGTGTTGTTCCTGCATATATAAATGATAACTCTAAATTGAGTGATTGTCATGTCTATAAAACACCTAAAACCTTGTCATTATTAGTCACTGATTGTGTCTCTAAAGCACTTAAGACCTTGCCCAAGAACTTTGCTTGTCCTCAATGAATGTTAACCATCGCTACTAGAACAAAGTACTTTGCCCTGTGTAACAATTATCTTTTTATTTTATTTGGTTTTGGGATCACACCTGGCAGCACTCAGGGGTTTCTCCTGACTCTATGCTCAGAAATCGCTCCTGGCAGGCTTGGGGGACCATATGGGATGCCGGGATTCAAACAACCGTCCTTCTGCACGCAAGGCAAATGCCTTACCTCCATGCTATCTCTCCGGCCCCACAATTATCTTTTTTAAAATATAATATATTTAAGTCACATTTTACCAAGGATGTCTTTAGGTTAGGCAATAAATAGTTTATTTTAACCAGGGAAATAGTAAGAGCCATATTAGCTAGAACCCTGGGATGTGTGTATCAGCAGAAATAATTTCTTAATGTCAAGGAGGTAAACTAATTTCTGTAAAGAGTCCTCTAATTTCCCTACAGAATTGTGTGAAGCTCTGCACTTTGAATATTACTTGGTTCTTAAGATGTCAACTATTAATTTTAAAAAACAAGAGGATCAATATTAACAAATGTTTGAAGTTGTCAACATGATGGGAGGAGGATGGGAAGATAAGGAAGGATAGAACTAGGAGAGACAGGGCCGAGTGGAAAGAGAGATGGCAGGCCTGACAGAGCTCTCTGTGGTCCATCTCATTACTTCTCATTCACCAGAGTTTAATATGAAAATCCCTTGGAGAGTGGAGAAACTGATTCAATATGTCATTCCTGCAGTAGGTGAGATGTCAAAATTTCATACCATTGATCACCCTGAAGTTAGACATAGCCTTGTCACATTGAAGGCAAAGGCGAGGTGGAAAGTGCTGTGTTTCCACTGCCAGTGTTCATTCAGATTTGGGGCCTTTGGTATAAAGATACAGACAGCTTTTGTTTCAGGAGAGCCCTAAAAATTTGTTCACTGAAGTCCTGGTGCAGTTGCTTGCTATACCTAAAGATGGCAAAAAAAATTATTAGCTAGTTAGTAACTATTCCATCAGAAGACCCTAGAGCAGCAAACTAAGAATAGATGTAAAAAATATCCCTTTGTAGGATGTTAGGATGTGTCACTCAATGTCCATGTATCAGGGTTTCTGTTTGGTGATGAACTTGTTTTGCCTTTTTTTTTTTAATGATATCTTTATTTAAGCACCATGATTATAAATATCTTTGTAGCTGGGTTTCAGTAATACAAAGAACATCCCCCTTCACCAGTGCAGTCTTTCCACCACCAATGCTCCCCATCACCCTCCTCCCTCTCCCACACCCGCTGCCTATATTCAAGACAGGCATTCTACTTCTCTCACATGAAAAGCATTTGAAAGTGGCGAGCTGTGTATAAATTTCAGAAAAATAACACTAAAGACAAGGCAGGAAGCAAAATCAATCTGTAAATTTTCAGAAATTTCTGGAAATATTTTTAGTATTAAACCTCCATTAACGAAGTATCACCAGAAGGATATTTTAGATATCAAGCCTCTAGTTTATTGGCATGTGATGCTTTTACCTCATTGTTTTGCAAGACAGCAATAATGGGAAGTCACCTTCTGACCTGGAAGGCAGTAAATATTAAAAGCATAGATGAACCAAAATACCTTGGTTTGTTATAATCTTTGCTATGTGCTGCCTCTGTAGTCAAGTTGGAGGAGGTGTGAAAATTATTTCATTAAAAGTGTCACATCAGCTTTATTGAATGAATATGTTCATAATTATGAAGAATCATGAAATAAATAGCTGATTTCTTATAAGAAAATGAATAACTGAACTCTGAAGAATAGTTAGCTTGTATCTAATGAGAGCCAAGCATATGAGTAAATGTTCTAATTTAGTTCTCATAGTCTGTGCAATCAGTAGATGTGATTTAACTCTACTTTACTGTTGAGTAAACCAAAGAATATTGCTTTTAGGTCCATCAGACAGGATAAAACTCAAATTCAGATCTAGTTCTTTCTAGCTTTTAGTAGCACATAATAATAATAATAATAATAATAATAATAATAATAAATGTTTAAAAAGTAAAAAAGGGGACTAGAGCAATACTACAGTGGTTAGGGCATTTGCCTTGTATGCTGATGACCCATGTTCAATTCCCAGTATACCATATGGTCTCCAAAGCCTGCCAGGAGTGATTCCTGAGCACAAAGCCAGGAGTAACCACTGAACACTGCTGGTTGTACCCCCCAAAAATGTCAAAGAGGAGGCAGAAAAATTATTTCCTACATGTTAGCTGTGTTTCTGCTACAGGCCTATATACTTTTCTTATAATAACATACAATCCTATAGTGTATGGAATCTCGGTATTTTTGTTTTATTGATGAGGAAATAGAGACTAAAGATATTTGTCCAGTTTCATACTGGTGGTGACTGTGGTACAGTAGCATTATATTCATAAAATGTTAACATTAATACTATTTTAATTTGTCATACTTAAACATTTTCAGTATAGTTTTTTGCAACTAGTAAGATGTAAATGGTGACTGTGAACTCAATGGAGTAATAAGCTACTAGTCGACAGTAAAACTTGACTATCATAATTTGAGACTGATATTTTCAAAAGAAAAGCCAGCCTCTTAAATAGCAGTGACCTGAATGAAGGAAGGTTCATGGAACTAACAATGAATTTTTTGGAGATCTTGAGACATTCCAGATTTTTGACCCATTTAACACCAGTAACTGTCATCTCTTTTAAAAGTATTTTTGGGTTTTGTTTTGCGTTTAGGAATCTGGTATCTTTGTGAATTTGGTCATCCAAGCTTCACATGTAGATAATTCTTCATGCACCAATTCTGAGGGGAAAGAGGAAATTGATCTAGAACAAGGCCATGGCAGGAAATAATACAAACAAGGCTGAAGAGAGATTAAACACACGTCTGTGGAGAAAAATAGAAAGGCCCACTGGGACCACAGTCTTTACTGGGGAGATAGAACCACCTCTATGGTTGGAGAACAGGTTGGGGTAGAGAGCCTATCCAGAGGTCGGTCCTAAAGAGAGAGCCATGGTGATTAAGGATAAAATCTAATAATATGGTGCACTGATTTAAAGAAAGTTTGATTATTCCAACATCTCTGCTCCTCCAATTATGAAAAATATGAGAGAGGAGCTAAAGTCACACATTGACTCCCAGTTTTCCCAGAATTCCCATCCAGTATGAGGGTAGAGTTCCTATCACAACACCCACACCCCAGCTGAGTCTGGATCTCTTGCCATTAGCTGTGCTTGGCTTCACAAAAACAATGTGATTCTTCTCATATGTCAGACCAAACAAGCTATGCTGATCTTTTAATCAATGTTTATGATACTATTTCTATCACTTATGAGCATTTCAATTAATATGTCTGTGCTTCATAAACCCCAAACTCATATTTTCTGTTATTTAGCAAAGTTAACATCCATCATAATATAATTTAGCCACTTTTGTGATGAATCATATAAAAAGTTTTTTTCCTTATTCACCTTATCTATAATTACAAATTTAAAGGGCCTCTTCCAGCACTATATTAAGAAAACTCTCTGGCCCTCTTGCATTTGCCAGCCAACTGGCTTTCAGTTTACAATGCAAGAGCTTGAGAACACAGTTAAGGACCTGAAGTGGCCAGAATACCCAGACCACCACCAGAGTTGTATCTGGAGTAATTAAAGGACCGTGTGGTGCCAGGAGTTTGAACCTTAGGGTCAAATTCACAAAAGAGAAGTTGATATTTATAAAACTTTGGCCCCTAAAGTCTTCTAAAATGACATTCTGTATGGTTTCTGTGACTCTCAAGTGTTGTTATGTGTTTTTCTTTCTTCTTTCTTTCCTCCTCCTTTCTTTTTCTTTCTTTCTTGCTATGTGTTTTTTTCTATTCTTATTATAATGAATGATGACACTCATTTAAATCACAAAAGTTAGCTTTTGGTGAGTGAGGGTCTTTATTTTTATTCTTATGGAGCACAATATTTGATACCCAATAAAATACATTTTTCTTTTTTTTTAAGGCAGTGGCTCTGCCAACTCTGCTATGAATGAGGGTCTTTAATTTAAAAAAAGAATCATCATTTGTTGTCCATTCTCTATCATGAAAATATTTCTGGTTAAAAACCTGCCCAATGTCAAAGTTATTTTTTTCTTTGAATAAGTGCCAAATTGTTTTATTTCTAGCATTTTTATAAAGGATTTCATCTTACTGGATAATGTTACTAACCCATATGGATGGTTTTATCTTTTTAACCTGATCAAGGAGTTATTTGAAATATAATAACTATGATAAATCACCTGTGATTTAGAACCAGACCCGAGAATTCTAAAGGAACAAAAATTCCCTCTGGGAATCTGGCTTGCAATTAAATAGAATTATCTTGGTTTTAGTATTGTTTGGTTTGTGCTGGGGAAAAATAAATGATTTTTTTGCTTGTACAGTTACCTGGTATTATCTCCATCTGGCTGTCTCCGCAGCCCTCGGCCTCTTCACTCTGAGTGTGTGCTAGCAGCTATTAATAGCTGAGTTGTACCACAATCTGCTGCTGTCACAAATGGAATCTGAGTTTCTGAAGACTAAGATCCTAAAAACCCATTACTGAAAGCAGTATATTTCTTGGCACTTAATGCAATTAAAGTCACTATAAATAAAGAACACTTCAATTTGTTTTAAAATACATTTTTACTATTATAGTTTAGGTACCATGGATACAATGGTGTTGACATTTATGGTTACCTAGTTTCTGCACCTCACCACCACCAAAGTATCCAAGACCACACACCACCTGCCTGATGATACTTTTTGTCCATAAGTATGGAACTCTTTTAAAGCAACATACAACCCCTGAGTCTAATCTGTAAATTCATTTGGACCTTTTTTTTTTTCATTTGGTCCTTGATCATAAACTTGTGCTTTATGATGTATATGGATTTGAAGTATTCCAAACACTTTATCTAAGATTGCAAGAAAAATGTCTTGCTTTAGAAAAGAAACAATGCTTAACTTGGGGCATAATTGAAAATTTCATCACAATAAAGAAAAAAACCACTGAATAAGAGAATATGCATCATCAATTATAGATCCCATAGGTATAAGGAAGCCCATGTAGAAGACTGTCTTTCCTTGACTAACTTGAACTGTAACTACTGGGAGAGGGGAAGGACAACCCACCGTCCTGGACTGAGACATACATAAATATACATATATGTAAATATATGCATATCTTATAAATATGTACATGTAAGACCTCCTTTTTTTCCTGAGGAAGAGGTTTCTCCCTTAATAAACTATCATAGATTTCTAGTTAAGAGAGTAGATACAGGTAATCTGGATTCAATTCTCAGCATCCCAGATGGTACCCTGAGTGCAGAGCCAGGGCACCTCCTGACTATTCCTGGGTGTGGCTCAAAAATAAAAAAGTAAATAAATAAGAGTATAGGTAGAAGGTGGTAAAAGGTATTAAAGTTTATTCTTAGACACTCTTACTCCCTGAATCCTCTTCCCCATGTTTACCACTAAAAGAATTAAAAGATTTTATAAATAAGATTAACTACTCGAGTCATCTGTTCTGTTAATATAAGTGTGCAGTGAGGCCAAGAAGGTGAAAACTCAGTGCTGTGCATGAAATTGATTCACCACCAATGCTTACTGTATAAATAAAAAGAATAAATTTGTTTCCTATTATGTTAGAATGTAGGTCCCATGTGGACAGGATCCCATTTTCCATCACCAGAAACTATCATACTAAATATTATTGAATAAATAAATATTATTGATAAGAATTCATGTAAATTCCCACAACCCCATATTAAAAGCAATTTCTCTATTTTCTTAATATACAATATTTAAAAAACTGTATTCTGAGTATGCTGTTCTTTTTATATTCATAAACATTTTATGATCAAAGTTTTTATTTCTATACTTAGAATTTCCAAAATCAAATATATAGTAGTACTTTGAAAATGATTCTTTGTAAAGTAAAATAAATTGATTTAGAAATATAGTTTTTCTACTTGAACTAAATTTGAACTTTTTCCCTAATAGCTGTTCAAGTAGGTCCAAGTAGTATAAAAATTCCTGTAAATTCAACTGGTTCATTAATTTATTATTGTTTACATTCAAATGATCTGCAAAAGCCTCTATTTTATATTTGATACAAAGATTATAATAGTGAGAATAATAGAAAAAAATGTTTGTTTTGTGACTTAAATAAGAGAGGATGGAAATGGTAGACATTTAACAAGGAGTTTTAATTAAGTAATTTTAACAAGCTTAAATAATTACTCAGCCCTTATGACAATGACTCTAAATGTTACAATTTTAATAATAAAAGTATTAATAAATGTACCTTATTAATATGTCTTAAGTAGTTCTGTTAAAATACAAATACCCCATGACTCTTGATGATTTGTTAAGAAAGATATGGTCTAGACAAAAGTAACAAATATTAAAGAGAAAAATTTAATTTTTATGAACTGGAGGCATCTGTGAACATTCATGTAGGAAGAAAGTTATTATCTGGGTCATTTAATAATGAAAATGATTTTAATAGATGGGGAAGAAATTTAACAGTAAATAGCATTTGGGGCTGGTGTACAGGAGTTAAGACATGTGCCTTGCATGCAGCCAATGTTAATTCAGTCTCTGCCACCACAGGGTCCCCTGAACCTCAATGGTAACAGCCCTGGAGGACTAGCAATGAGGCCACATGGGTGTGGCCCTGGAAGCCTGGAGAACTGCTGAGATGACTCAGGTCATCCCCAGCACCACCAAGCCTGAGCAGCACCACGTCCTTGAGTCTTGATACTGTGCCACTGTCCTAAATGGTCAATAATTCCCAAGAAAAACTTCTAGACTCCATGATTATTGCTTGGAGACACAGAAAATAAGCAAGTTTTATAATGAAATAATTAAATTTGAGTTTTTTGTCTAATTGAAAAACACTAATCTCTCACAAAATAGAAGCTTGAATCTTATCGTGCAGAGAAATAACTTAATTCAAAAACTTCTTCCATTTTTATTTGTTGTATTGGATAGTCTGGAAGATTGTGAATCATTGGAATTTACAAGGCCAAAATTATAATATAGTTCTCAACTCCACCAAGAATTTGATTCTATTATAGTCTAATGTGTTAGGTAATTGTTGAAAAAAATCGGGTCACTTGCTAAATTGATCCTTGTCAAAGAACCCATTCAGATGAAGGGTATTGTGAACATGAGAGTGCTTTGGATTCAAAATAACCTAACTTCAACTTTTGGCTCTACCACCTATATTGTCTTGGATAGGTCCCAGGAATTAATTTCCTTGTTAATGGATACTTTTCAGATTAAATTAGATCATATATATGTATATCTATAATGCTGACAATAGCAGAGTTTCAGTGAATGTTGTGTTCTGGAAAGATGAAATGGAGAAAAGCAAAGAGCGGACTAAGAGTTTCTATCTTAATTTTGAATTATGAGACCTGAATTTGTATTTCTAGCCTTCTCTTCCTTCTTCCAAATCATTATCTCCTTAATAATTTTGTAAGACTTCCTAAACTAAATTGGATTTTTGAATTCCATAAACTTGTACTGAATTAAGACCAAAAACTTTAATCTGAATGTCTTACTTACGACATAGGCTACAAAACATTGATATAGTAAGTACTTATATAGCATATATTAAAATTTGAAAAATACTTTAAAATATGTCTCTTTATTTAAACTTAAATAAAGCTAGTGACTGAAGGTCCAGAGCAATACTACAGTGAATAGAGTGTTTTTCTTGCAGGGGTTGGCTCCCAAATTTGACCCATGGCATCTCATATGGTCCCCTGAGTCTCACCAAGAATAATCCCTAAGTGCAGAGCCAGGAGTAAACCCTAAGAACCACTTAGTGTGGCCCTTAAAAAGTAAGAAAGTCAGTAATTACATGTAATTTCCTCCTTTGACAGATAAGGCAACTGGGGCACAGAGAATAATTTGAATCAACCTAACTAAGATGAGATGGTGCCTAAATATGAACTACAAATATTCCAAGTCCATGAATATTTACATGATCCTTAGGCTTATTTGCTCTAAGTTTACTTAGCACTAAGTTTAGCTACTAAAGAGTTTATTGGGAATAATACTTATAAAGGAAAGTGAAGAGCCAGAGAGATAGCATAGCCAATAAGGCACTTACTTGGCATGTCCTCAACCTGTATTTCATACTTGTCACCATATTTCATACTCTTTTTCTTTCTTTTTTTTTTTTTTTTTTTTTTTTTTTGGTTTTTGGGCCACACCCGTTTGATGCTCAGGGGTTACTCCTGGCTATGTGCTCAGAAATCGCCCCTGGCTTGGGGGGACCATATGGGACGCCGGGGGATCGAACCGCGGTCCTTCCTTGGCTAGCGCTTGCAAGGCAGACACCTTACCTCCAGCGCCACCTACCCGGCCCCACTCTTTTTCTTTCTATTTTTTAAATATATTTTTTATTTAAGTAACATGATCATAGTTGAGTTACAGTCATAACCAGAACACCCCCCTTCACCAGTGTAACATTACCCCCTCCCCCCTTCCCATTCCTTGCCTGTATTTGAGACAGGCATTCTACTAAAGTTATTTGTTTTTAAGTTCAGTAAGTTGTATTTTTTTCCTTAAAGGATAAGAGTAAAAAAAATATAGTAAAGGTGTGATAGTGGCAATCGCTGTTGTTTGCATAGGTCTAGAAAAATGGGAAAAACGGAAAAAAAATTCTTAACCTGATTACCAAAAGGCCTCACCCCAGAAGTTTATTGGCATAAGACTGACTCTGGGTTCCAGGCATACCAGTCCATCCAACTCGAGTCATTCTCAAGGTCCCAGTGAAACTTTTTCATACTTTAGCTATTGTTGGTATCAGATTCTTATATTTAAAGACACTGGATCCTGTGCATTTCTTTCATCGATGTCAGGCTGATGTGGAGCATCCTCTAGTTTCAGCATACCATTAAATGCGGAGCGATCTGCCCTGCATACAGACTGTTGCTGAGTCGTCTGGGTGTTGGGAGCACTGTTTGGAGTAAGTCAATGCCAAAGCAGTGGTAGGTCTTCCCTGGTAGAGGCTTGGATCCTGGTAATGTTATAGGCAATTGTGGTTGTTTCCATAGATGTTCAAGTGTGTGTGGGCAATGCCCATTCTTCTGAGGCCTAAGCCAAATCATTATGCCAATGTTCAGGGTAAAAGGCCTAATTACATTACCAAATTTGTGTTCCCATCTCTATTAGATAAGAACTTGTTTGCATATGTATTATTTTCCCATTTTAATGTGCCTATGCTAAAGAGAAGCAATGCCACAAGATATTATTGGTGCATCTGGGGGCTGACGAATAAAGTCCAACATTCCCTGTAACTTGGTTCAAACATGAAATCTATACAGAGATACTCTTTTACCAGTATTGCTTATAAAACAGATCTCAAGGGGGGGGGATAATCAAAGAATCAAATAAATCCAGTGGGTAAAATTGTCACTATATGAGGATGTTCGAAAAGAGTTATAGATGTTAAGGGAATACATCTGAGATATACAAAGGAGATACACATGTTCCTTTTATGTTTTAGAAATAGTCAAGAGGGAGGGGTGTGTTTCTGAGACACCACTTTGGTATGTGATTTGAACAAGCGAAGAGAACATGGAGCCATGTCCTCCCCTTCTTGCCTGCTGAAGCTTCCGACTCCCCAAGAGGCGTTTGCTTCCTAATTGCTGGAAGTTGAAAGTTCACCAGTCCCCTCCCAGCCCCTTGTAGGAACAAGGAAGAATGGGGTCTCTTTTAAATTGCACCTCACCGGAACCCACTTGCTGGGACCCTGAGCAGGTGTCCAGGAATAACCGTGGGAACGGGGAGGAAGGAGAGAGAAGGTTGTGGGGGGCAGCCGAGGCTGCATCTTCACCTTATCTTGGCCAAAAAGCTTACAGCATGGAACCTTGCCGTGATGCTTTGCCTGCTGAAGTTTCAGACTCCACCCAAAAAATTACTGTGAAAGATATGTAATCCACCTTGGCCAAAACAAAAATCATTAGTATAGAAAAATGGTTAAATGTGGGGTAACAAGAGATGGGAGTGAGGGAGTAAAGGAATAAAATGAGTTCCTGGACGGCGTTCAGATAATGACAAGCAGATGAAACACAATGATATCCATATATTTGTCATAATGTTCTGCGCGCCCCCGCGCGGTTTCACAATGGACAGGTTTAATAAGGAAACTTCCCTGCCAGAACCTGTTGTGCTGCTATTCCCACCTCACTGGCTTGCCCAGCCATTTGGCCAGGAACCCCCCTGAAGTACCGGAGGAAGGAGGTAGAGGGGTGCTGGGGTGACCCATGTCCCGCACCCCTTCCTAGGCCTGGTTAAAGAGGCCGTTGGCATGGCGGAGGGCTGTCAATCGTCATGCTGGCAGAACCTCTCAGCTCCCAGAAAGGAAGGAGATCCTTCCCGAGCTAGAAGGCCAGAAGGTCAGAGCCCCCACCCCAGACCCTCCCTTTGGAGCCAGGAGGGAAATGGGGAAAGCCTAGGAAAACCAATAAACTCCTCCACGAAACCCACCTCGCTGGCTTGCCCAGCCATGTGGCCAGGAAAAGCCCTGGAGTACCGGAGAAAGGAGGTAGAGGGATGCTGAGGTGACCCATGTCCCGCACCTCTTCCTAAGCCTAGCTACTAAAGAGTTTATTGGGAATAATACTTATAAAGAAAAATGAAGAGCTAGAGAGATAGCATAGCCAATATGGTGCTTACTTGGTATGTCCTCAACCTGTATTTCATACTTGTCACCATATTTCGTACTCTTATGCCCAGCTTAATGGTCCCTGAATAAAGACCCAGGAGTAAGTTTATAGTGGCAATGGGTGTGGCCCAAAGCCAAAAAAAAAATCCAAAAAACTAAACATTTTACATATATCACTATGGTCATTAGATTTTTAAAAAGAAAAGGAAAATTACAATTTAGATTCCATAATCTAGTAAATAATGTTAGTTTATTCTATAATTTATCAAGTTAGTGGAAGTGTGGGTCAATGAACTATGAAATACTGTCACTTTTGAAAGTATGTTTCCTGATGAACCCAAGAGGAAAGACCTGCTTTCTTCAGCACCGTGGATAGCTCATCAATTCTCTTAAGGGGTATTTCATACACACTATGAACAAAGTCCTGTCTATTTGATAGCATCAGCTGTGTGAAGCCCAGGGGAGCTGACCTGACCTGTAATGTTCACTCAATGAGGAACATAAATTTAAAACAGTAGTGAAGTTGCACTAAATGTTTATTCAGGAACTTTCATTAGTGTCAACAACACATTTGAAATAGTTGATTTTGGTATTTTTTTCAATTTGAACTTAAGAGAAGCTTAATTAATTAATTAATTGATGTGAAGTACCTGCATACAGATTAAGTCTTGGTCTCATTTTTGATAATTATATTCAATCACAGTTGAACATTATAAATCTACATTTTTTGTGCCACTGTTCGCATCCCCTTCCATACTCTTCCTTTCCCCAAACTCAGCTATTTATTGTATGGCTGAATCTTCTCAGTGATGACAAAGACAAAATTAAATTACACAGACGAGTGCTGGAGATATTAAAGAAGAGGCCCTAGGGAGTCAAAAAATGAATTGGAAAGAGTAGAGCATAATTGCTAGTAGCCTTCATTTTCCTAAAGCTCAATGAGATGATTTTCAGTAACATAAATTAAGCATCTTCATTTATCAATGGCTAATTCAAATATCTTTCCTCCTTGTGCTTTTTTCATGTCATGAATCTCTGAATTTCAAGGCCAAAACTCATTTTATTTCCTCAATCTTTATTTATTTGGATGCCACACTCAGTAGTGCTCAGTAGTTACTCCTGGCTCTGCATTCAGAAATTAGTCTTGGTAGGCTTAGGGAACCATATGGGATTAAATCTCTGCCAGCCATATGCCAGACAATTGCCCTAGCCACTTTACTATCTTTCCAGCTTCTGTTCTAAATCTTATTTTTTAAATATCTTTATTTAAGCACCATAATTACAAACATGTTTCTAGTTGGGTTTCATTCATAAAATGTACACACCCCTTCACCAGTGCAACCTTCCCAGATACCTTCACATTCTAATGAGTTTTTGACCTTCAATATATGTAAGGTGAACCTAGGAAAATGCCTAAACAAATGTATTTCTCTTACTTCTGCTTCCCAGTAACCTCTTCTTTTGAGATGTAAAAGCCCACTGGATAATTGACTTTTGTATCTGACTTGACCTTCCCCCTGCTGGATTTGGGAGTTGATTTGAGAAAAGAAAGGAGTTCTGGCTTTAAGCCGGTATATAGGCAGCACATGGTAGAAAGAGCACATGGCAGAGAGAGGCCATGAGGCAAAAAGCAGGCTGGCTGATTCTGATAAATCTTTAACTCACTGGCTTGGACTTCTCCACTGCTACCCTGCTTCATCAGACTCGGCTGCATGGGAATTAGAAACACAGTGCCTGGCGTGGTCTCACCAACTCATGGGCATTTATATTTTTCAAATATATTCATCTGTTATCAGATTTTACATATGTGAACATTTCCAATCCAAATATATGATAAAGGAAAATCCATGGATCAGATTTTTGTTAATTTTTATTTCTTTATTTTGATATGTGAGCCATGGCCAGTTATGCTCAGGGCTTACTCCTTGGTCTGCATTTGGGGATCATTCCTGGCAAGAAACCACATGAGGAGCTAGAGATTGAAACCAAGTCAGTTGTGTACACGGCAAGTGCATTATACAGCTTTACCATCCTACCCTGTCTCATAAGAGAGGCTTTTCTAAGTAAGGGGATAATGAAATTCACTAAGAAAGAGAAAAGAATTTGTACCCAAATTTACTTTACATGTACATCAACCACTAGCAATTCCTACTCTTACATTTCCAGATATTTGGGTACTTGTAGTAGAGGAACATGAGAGTTGTAAGTTTCGTCTAATATTTTCCATCTTTTATTTTTAAAGTTAAACTGACAAGGCAATAGAGATTTCTATTTTGCTGGGTTATATATTACCTGGGTTGCAACTGGGTTGCTGAGACTATTATGATCTTATTAAACTGGAAATTCAAGAGATTGAGAAGAAAAATCTTAAGAATATATATTTACAAATCTTAAGAATATGTATTTATCATCACTAATTAAATCCATTTCCTAGATTTTTAACTTTAAAGTAGTAGAGGTGTTGTGACAATAGAAATGAAGTCAGCAGATAATTAAAAAGTTTATTATGGGAATTAAATCATTTAAAGATCCCTTCATTCCTCACAGCACATTTATTCTATATAGTATCCTTTCTGAGTTAAGTCTGGCAACAGAGCAAGCCCACAATAGTAATTGACACGCAGAGTGTCAGATAAAATCTCCAGATTGAAACCAGAACAGGGGCTGAGCTCCAACAGGGAGGAAAGCATATGTGACCTCTTGATTCAATGGGAGGGAGTGTCTCCAAAGAGTTCCCTTTGCCAGAGAGCCAGCTTTTCTTGAATATAAATAAAAAGAAGTCTTTTGTTCTCAAGAATGTAAAAATTAAATTTCTTCATGATCTTATTTGGAGGATTATTGCTTTTATTTTCTAATTGTACTCTCAATCTATCTAGTCTACAAAGACACAGAAGGATCTACCATGATGTAATTGATGGTAAGAGAAACTTATGTATTTATTTATTTACAGTTTACAGTATACTTTCTAAGTACCAGGTACTGTTTTAAATGCTGGAGACAAAGCAGTGAACAAAAGCAGCCAAGTCTCCCTCTGTTCTAAGAGCACAATCTAAAGAGAAAAATAAGAACCCAAAAGCAAATTGGAATATTTTATTTCCTCTAAAATATTAGAGGAAGATGCAAATACCATTGATAGTATAGACAGTAAGGTGAAAACACACAATAGAGAGAAGGTCCTGATACGAAATCTAGATAACAAAGATATCAAGATGAGAAAAAGCTATGGAATATGTACTCTTCAGAAAGTAAACAAATGCAAAAGTCTTGAGGTAAGAATTATTTGCAAGAATGAAGAACAAAATGTTAGAGTAACTTGAATAAAAATGAATAAGAGAAAGTGAGAAAGGAATCAGACAGGATCCAGACCTTGTACAGACTTAGAGATTATTGCAGGAGGGTGGTTTCATTCTATGTTGTCATTGGAGGGTTTAGAAACCAAGGGATGATACAATCTATTTTGTCTTCCAAGATTTCTTCAGTCCTGTGTTCTAATTTGCACAAGTCTATTCTAAATTGAAAAGCCAGCTATTGTTATGGCATCTTGTTGATTTCTTATTTGACAAGGATTTGTTTGGTTTGGGTTTTTTTTTTTTTTTGAGGCATTGGTAAAATAGGCACATTATAAGTAACTAGTATAAAGCATAGGATTGGATAATTTTTCAGATGGATTTATTTTTTAAGATGTGAGACAATATTTTTCATTTCTGATGGAGTTCTATAAGTCCCTGAGAAAATAGTAACCAGTTCTCTACTACTCACAACATGAGCTTCTGTACCAGCTGTCTAGTTTTAGACTCACTGTTCCTCTTTTAGAGGCAATTCTTTTATTTCCTCAAAAGAAGCTCATTTTAATATGTCTTTAGATCCAAAAGAATAATGAAATTAAATGTGATGGAGCATTTCCTGTATTTCAAAGCTAATGAGGAATGATCTTCAATAGCACATTTTCCAGAATTTTCTTAATTTCCAGACTATCCTCTGCTGACACTTTGGATACACTCCTGCTAAAGTGGAGTCGTGTTGCATTGATTTCAGTTCTACTGTAGGAGGATTGCGTCTCTAGCCACAGACCTCCATTAACCCCATCATTGAATTTACTTCAGATTTCTTGAGATTGTCCCACTTTCTGTCTTGATTGTTTGTAGTCTTCCTAAGAGAGAATCTAACCCACTGGAAAGCATTAGCGGAGATAAGTTATTATATGACAAAGCAGAGGATGAAGAGGGAGAGCTTCATAGTCAAAGTGGTGAATCATCTCAGATTTACAAATATCTTGCCTCTAAAATAAATCATTTTCAAAATAAATTATTCAGGGTAAGTAAGGCCTAAAGAAAAAATTGAGCTGATTTCCAGCTGGAGATTTTGTGCAGGAGAAGAAAGCCTATATTGATTTGTAAGCATGACTGACCTTGGTAAGAGTGATTTTCAAGTGGAGAGAAGGCCATCTGTTGGTTCTGGAGGATAGGAGGAATGGGGTGGATAATCTCTTTTTACAGCATGTTGTGTTTGATTTCTATCCAAAAAAATAGAGCTTTTGAAAGCCTAATTTCAAGGTATCCATCTAAGTCAAACTCAGAGATGACAGGATTGGCTCAAGTCATCTAAGGACTGGGTGGCAAAATATGAATTAAAATTCACATTTTTTATTTTCTGGGCTGACTGTCTTATACTTAACACCCTGTAAATGTCAAACTCTAGCTATTACTTACACTGGTGATCCTTGCCAGTCACTTGATCTCTCTAAGTCTCACATTTCTGACTTTTAAAATAGTGAGAAAACGTCATTGAGTCACAGAGACAATTAACTAGCCTAAGATGCATAGGATGGTACTTACATATAAAAGATGAGCATATTATGTGAGTTCTCTCAAAATAGTGAGCCCAAGATAAATAATACTTTTCAAAGATATTTTTATGCAAACATTGGCATTTGCATTTATTTAAATTTGACTTTCTGAAATTTAAAATTAAAGTAACTCGGGGTCGAAGAGATAGCATGGAGGTAGGGCATTTGCTTTGCATGCAGAGGGTCATTGGTTCAAATTCTAGCATCCCATATATCCCCCAAGCCTGCCACGAGTGATTTCTGAGCATGGAGCCAGGAGTAACCCCGGAGCGCTGCTGGGTCTGACTCCCCCAAAACAAACAAACAAAAAAAATTAAAGTAACTTGATTTTAAATAAAATTTTTTGTTTGTTTGTTTTTGGGCCACACCCGGCAGTGCTCAGGGGTTACTCCTGGCTGTCTGCTCAGAAATAGCTCCTAGCAGGCACGGGGGACCATATGGGACACGGGGATTCGAACCAACCACCTTTGGTCCTGGATCGGCTGCTTGCAAGGCAAACGCCCTTGGGCTATCTCTTCGGGCCCAATTTTAAATAAAATTTAAAATTTTAAGTCAGTTAATTTTAATCTCAGGCTCTTCCTATGCATTATGCAGGTAAGGAGATAATATTCTTAAATCAGAAAGAAGGTAAAAACAGGAGGTGGTGGCATTAAAAAAATTCTTATGTTTTTCCTGCACTTGTGATAGTCACTTTAGAACAAATAAATGCCTTAGAAATTCATTCAATTGCTTAACAAATTAGGTGTTTGCTCAGTGTCACATGGTCATTCCCTGCCATTGAACGTTCCAACCTAAGTGCCAGTACTAGCTGTCTCTGGATTCCTTGAACACTGTTTGTAAAAAACAAACAAAAAAAAAACCTCAAAAACAAAGTCCTCATTTGGACACTAATGGGAAATAGCAGGTGACCATGATAACTTTGGGCCCTACCCTCATGAGTCTAAAGTCTAGTGGGAAAAACAAACCTGAACCAAATAATCATAAAACGAATTCCTAAATTCTCTGTAAAGGGTCCTTTTGGATAGAGTACGCATCAGTTAGGCTAAAATATGAGAAGAATTCCCTGAGGAACAGTCATGACAAGTGGAGAATGCAGCAGAAAGCAAGACCACTGAGTAGAAGAAGCATTCTCACATAGGAGTAAAGTATTGGGATTAGCCAATGAACAAGTGGAAGGCATAGTAACAGGCCATTCAGTAGAGACACGGGAGATCAGGCAATTCTAACAGAAGGTCAAGGAAAGGATTTTGTGGAGATTTTGTTCATCTACACTTGACAGTACTTGTGTGCCAGGTGGTTTGGGGTACACTGAGTCTTTCGCATGTAATACACATGTTCCCCCTTTTGAGTTATCTTTGAACATACCCATACCACTATATACATTAGTAATATTTGATAATGCTAAAGCTACTAAAATGGACACATATACAATTCCCTGGTTGAAATGTGAGAATCTGGGGACTTCTTATCAGGGGTCCTCAAACTTTTTAAACAGGGGGCCAGTTCACTGTCCTTCAGACTGTTGGAGGGCCAGATTATAGTAAAAACAAAAATTATGAACCAATTTCTATGCACACTGCATATATCTTATTTAGAAGTGAAGAAACAAAAAATGGGAATAAATACAATATGTGGCCTGCAGGCCGTAGTTTGAGGACTATTGTAACTTTTCTCCAGTACATGAGTAGAACCTTCCAGTTTTGGAGTATCAAAGGTAGGCAACTGTCTCCTAAGCCCCAAGGCTGTAAAGAGAGATTCAAGTCACATGAGTAAAAATTAATCTGTATTACTAGATGAAGAGATATACCAAGTTTCTTGAAAGTCATAACCTATTTGAAAGCTTATGTGTCAAACAGGCACACAATCTGTTCCTATGCATGTGACAGACTGGTTGCTAGCGGATTTCTAAGCTTTTAATGTTGTCTGGAGAAGGATATAAGAGGGCTCTTCACCTTTACTTCTTGCTTATTTGTGAATTTGCTTATTCATCCAATATGGATTCCTAAATTGACTCATCTATTTAGAGAGAAAAGATATAGCCATAAATGACAAGATTGAAGATAGTGACTATATAATAAGATATTAAAAATGGAGTAGAGTTTAGAGGAAGAAAGAATCACCCTGTTTATCAGGAAACAAGAGGGGGCAGTGGTTAGAAAAGATTTTTGTGAATTGTGCATCACAACTCAAACCTTGGAGGATGATAGGATAGGCAAGTAAAAAAGAAGTGGCATATTTTTTTATTTAAACAACTTTATTACATACATGATTGTATTTGGGTTTCAGTCATGTAAAGAACACCACCCATCACCAGTGCAACATTCCCATCACCAATGTCCCAAATCTCCCTCCTCCTCACCCAACCCCTGCCTGTACTCTAGACAGGCTTTCTATTTCCCTCGTATGTTCTCATTATTAGGATAGTTCAAAACGTAGTTATTTCTCTAACTAAACTCATCCCTGTTCGTGGTGAGCTTCCTGAGGTGAGCTGTAACTTCCAGCTCTGTTCTCTTTTGTGTCTGAAAGTTATTATTATAAGAATGTCTTTCATTATTCTTAAAACCCATAGATGAGTCAGACCATTCTGCATCTTTCTCTCTCTCTGACTATTTCACTCAGCATAATAGATACCATGTACATCCATGTATAGGAAAATTTCATGACTTCATCTCTCCTGACAGCTGCATAATATTCCATTGTGTATATGTACCACAGTTTCTTTAGCCATTCATCTGTTGAAGGGTATCTTTGCTGTTTCCAGAGTCTTGCTATGGTAAATAGTGCTGCAATGAATATAGGTGTAAGGAAGGGGGTTTTGTATTGTATTTTTGTGTTTCTAGGGTATATTCCTAGGAGTGGTATAGCTGGGTCATATGGGAGCTCGATTTTCAGTTTTTGGAGGAATCTCCATATTGCTTTCTATAAAGGTTGAACTAGTCAGCATTCCCACCAGCAGTGGATAAGAGTTCCTTTCTCTCCATATCCCCGCCAACACTACTTGTTCTCATTCTTTGTGATGTGTATCAATCTCTGGGGTGTAAGGTTGTACCTCATCATTGTTTTGATTTGCATCTTCCTGATGATTAGTGATGTGGAACATTTTTTCATGTGCCTTTTGGCCATTTGTATTTCTTCTTTGTCAAAGTGTCTGTCCATTTCTTCTCCCCATATTTTGATGGGATTAGATTTTTTTTCTTGTAAAGTTCTGTCAGTGCCTTGTATATTTTGGAAATTAGCCCCTTATTTGATGGGTATTGGGTGAATAGTTTCTCCCACTCAGTGGGAGGCTCTTGTATCCTGGGCGCTATTTCTTTTGAGGTGCAGAAGCTTCTCAGTTTAATATATTCCCATCTGTTAATCTCTGCTTTCACTTGCTTGGAGAGTGCAGTTTCCTCCTTGAAGATGCCTTTAGTCTCAATGTCCTGGAGTATTTTACCTATGTGTTGTTCTATATATCTTATTATTTCGGATCTGATATCGAGGTTTTTCATCCATTTGGATTTAACCTTCGTACATGATGTTAGCTGGGGGTCTAAGTTCAATTTTTAGCAAGTGGCTAGCCAGTTGTGCCAACACCACTTGTTGAAGAGGCTTTATTTGTTCCATTTAGGATTTCTTGCTCCTTTATCAAAAATTAGGTGATTGTATGTCTGGGGAACATTCTCTGAGTAATCAAGCCTATTCCACTGATCTGAGGGCCTTTCTTTATTCCAATACCATACTGTTTTGATAACTATTGCTTTGTAGTAAAGTTTAAAGTTGGGGAAAGTAATTCCTCCCATATTCTTTTTCCCAATGATTGCTTTAGCTATTCGAGGGTGTTTATTGTTCCAAATGAATTTCAAAAGTGCCTGATCTACTTCTTTGAAGTATGTCATGGGTATCTTTAGAAGAATTGCATTAAATCTGTATAATGCCTTGGGGAGTATTGCCATTTTGATGATGTTAATCCTGCCAATCCATGAGCAGGGTATGCGTTTCCATTTCCGCGTGTCCTCTCTTATTTCTTGAAGCAGAGTTTTATAGTTTTCTTTGTATAGGTCCTTCACATTTTTAGTCAAGTTGATTCCAAGATATTTGAGTTTGTGTGGCACTATTGTGAATGGGGTTGTTTTCTTAATGTCCATTTCTTCCTTATTACTATTGGTGTATAGAAAGGCCATTGATTTTTGTGTGTTAATTTTGTAGCCTGCCACCTTGCTATATGAGTCTATTGTTTCTAGAAGCTTTTTGATAGAGTCTTTAGGGTTTTCTAAGTAGAGTATCATGTCATCTGCAAACAGCGAGAGCTTGACTTCTTCCTTTCCTATCTGGATTCCCTTGATATCTTTTTCTTGCCTAACCACTATAGCAAGTACTTCCAGTGCTATATTGAATAGGAATGGTGAGAGAGGACAGCCTTGTCTTGTGCCAGAATTTAGAGGAAAGGCTTTCAATATTTGCCACTGGCTTGTGGTAGATGGCCTTAACTATATTGAGAAAGATTCCTTCCATTCCCATCTTGCTGAGAGTTTTGATCAAGGATGGGTGTTGGACCTTATCAAATGCTTTCTCTGTATCTATTGATATGATCATGTGATTTTTATTTTTCTTGTTGTTGATGTTGAACCGCCTAATACTGAATAACCAGTGGGTCCGAGATTAAATCAAAAAGGAAATTAAAACCTTCCTGAAAATAAATGACAATGGAGACACAAAGTATCAGTACCTATGGGACTCAGCAAAAGTGGTCCTGAGAGGAAAATTTATAGCTTTGCAAGCACACATCAGGAAAGAAGAAGGGGCATACCTGAATAGCTTAATGACGCAGCTCATAGAATTAGAAAGTACTCAACAAAAGGACCCAAAAATAGGGAGACAAAAGGAAATAACAAAGCTGAGAGCAGAAATCAATGAAGTGGAAAACCGAAAAACAATCCAAAAGATCAACGAAAGCAGAATTTGGTTCTTTGAAAACATAAACAAGATTGATAGAACACTGGAAAAACTCAGAGAGAGAGAGAGAGAGAGAGAGAGAGAGAGAGAGAGAGAGAGAGAGAGAGAGAGAGAGAGAGAGAGAAACTTGATAACTCGTATTAGGAATAAAAAAGGAGAGATCACTACTGATATGGTAGAGATTCAAAGGGTAATCAGAAACTACTTTGAGAAACTCTATTTCACTAAAAATGAAAACCTGGAAGAAATGGATAAATATTTGGACTCTTATAGTCTTACACGGTTGAAGGAAGAGGATGTAACATATCTAAACACACCCATCACTATTGAGGAAATTAAGACAGTAATCAAATGTCTGCCCAAAAACAAAAGCCCAGGCCCAGATGGATTTACTAATGAATTCTTTCAAACCTTTCAAGAGGAACTACTACCAATCCTGGCAAGGCTCTTTCATGAAATTGACAAACATGAACAGTTCCAAATAGCTTTTATGAAGCCAACATCACCTTGATACCTAAACCAGATAGAAACGCTACCAAAAAAGAAAATTACAGACCAATATCGCTGATGAATACAGATGCAAAGATCCTCAACAAAATCCTGGCAAATAAGATTCAATGCCTCATTAAGAAGATCATCCACTACGATCAAGTAGGTTTCAGCCGGGCCCGGAGAGATAGCACAGCAGCGTTTGCCTTGCAAGCAGCCGATCAGGACCAAAGGTGGTTGGTTCGAATCCAGGTGTCCCATATGGTCCCCCGTGCCTGCCAGGAGCTACTTCTGAGCAGACAGCCAGGAGTAATCCCTGAGCACCGCCGGGTGTGACCCAAAAAACAAAAAAGAAAACAAAACAAAACAAAAAGAAGTTGGTTTCATCCCAGGATTGCAAGGCTGGTTTAACAGAGGTGGCATTTTTTTAAGAGGTGGCATTTTTAGGGAGAGAGAACAATGAGAATGAAGACATAAAATGCCAGGTGATTAGAGTTAGAAGTCAGGTTGAATTTTTTGTTTGGTTTGGCTTGGTTTTTCAGCCACACCTATTGATGCTCAGGGTTTACTCCTGGCTGGTGCTCAGAAATCTCTCCTGGCTTGTAGGGACAGACCATGTGGGATGCTGGGGGATTGAACAATGGGTCCATCCTGCGCGCAAGGCAGATTTATCACTTGCACCACCAGTCTGGCCTCAGGTTGAATTTTTTTCTTTTTTTTTTATAATTATATTTATTTAAACACTGGGGTTACAAATATGATTATAGTTGTATGATTACAGTCATGTAAATAACACCCTCCCTTCACCAGCGCAACATTGTCACCACCAATTTCCCAGATCTTCCTTCTCCCCACCCCCCACACCTGTACTCAAGACAGGCTCTCTACTTCCCTCATTCATTCACATTGTTATGATAGTTTTCAGTGTAGTCATCTCTCCAACTGCACTCATCACTCTATGTGATGAGCTTCATGTCATGAGCTGCACCTACCAGCCCTCATCTCTCTTGTCTCTCAGATACTGTTAAAAATGTCTTTCATTTTTCTTAAAACCCATGATGAAGCCAACATCACCTTGATACCTAAACCAGACAGAGATGCTACCAAAAAAGAAAACTACAGACTAATATCGCTGATGAATACAGATGCAAAGATCCTCAACAAAATCCTGGCAAATAGGATTTAATGCCTCATTAAAAATATCATCCACTACGATCAAGTAGGTTTCATCCCAAGAATGCAAGGCTGGTTTAACAGAGGTGGCATTTTTTAAGAGGAGGCATTCTGCGTCTTTCTCTCTCCCTCTGACTTACTTCACAAGCTTAAGAAATTCCATGTACATCCATGTATAGGAAAATTTCAACTGGTTAGCCACTGGCAAAAAAGCGAACTCAGACCCCCAGGTAACACCATGTACAAAGGTAAAATCCAAATGGATTAAAGACCTTGATATCAGATCTGAAACTATAAGGTATATAGAACAACATGTAGGTGAAACACTCCAGGAAATTGAGACTAAAGGCATCTTTAAGGAGGAGACAGCACTCTCCAAACAAGTGGAAGCAGAGATAAACAGATGGGACTATATTAAGCTGATAAGCTTTTGCATCTCAAAGGAGATAGTGCCCAGAATACAAAGGCCACCCACTGAGTGGGAGAAATTATTCATCCAATACTCATCAGATAAAGGACTAATATCCAAAATTTACAAGGTACTGACAGAACTATACAAGAAAAAAACAGCTAACCCCATCAAAAATGGGGAGAATCGGGGCCGGGCGGTGGCGCTCGAGGTAAGGTGCCTGCCTTACCTGCGCTAGCCTAGGAGACGGACCGCGGTTCGATCCCCCGGCGTCCCATATGGTCCCCCAAGCCAGGAGCGACTTCTGAGCGCATAGCCAGGAGTAACCCCTGAGCGTCACCGGGTGTGGCCCAAAAAACCAAAAAAAAAAAAAAAAAAAAAAATGGGGAGAAGAAATGAACAGACACTTTGAAAAAGAAGAAAGGTAAATGGCCAAAAGGCACATGAAAAGATGCTCAACATCACTAATCATCAGAGAGATGCAAATCAAAACTACTATGAGGTACCACCTCATGCCACTGAGATTGGCACACATCACAAAACAGAAAAACAAGCAGTGCTGGCGGGGATGTGGTGAGAAGGGAACTCTTTTTCACTGCTAGTATAACCTTTATGGAAAGCGATATGGAGATTCCTTCACAAATTGGAAATTGAGCTTCCATATGATCCAGCTATACCACTCCTAGGAATATACCCGAGAAACACAAAAATACAATACAAAAATCCCTTCCTTCCACCTATATTCATTTCAGCGCTATTTACAATAGCCAGACTCTGGAAACAACCAAGATGCCCTTCAACAGATGATTGGCTAAAGAAACTGTGGTACATATAGACAATGGAATACTATGCAGCCGTCAGGAGAGATGAACCCAGGTTGAATTTTAACCTGTATGAAGCAAAGTTTTTAAAGGACAAGGATAAAAGAGGAATAAGAAGAATGGTAAAGTCTTCAGTGTGAATGCTGGATTTCACTAGAGGAAAGCTAAGTTAGTGCTCAGCTGGAATGTGGCATGTCTGAAAGAGAGGAATTTAGTGGGTAGAAGTAAATTCTGTCCGAACACCTCCATGCCAGGTATCAGATGTTCTAATCCACAGAGCTCAAAGCCTGCCCTAAATTAGAAGAGTTTAGACAATTTGTTCTGAGTTTCAATACAGCCTAGGAAGTAGAACTCATGGGACAAAGAGGCATATTTTGTCCAGCTGTTTGGGGGAATTTGTTTTTAGGAAAGTTTCCACAGAACTCAGGAATGCAAGCCTAGTGCATGCTAGACCTGAATTTAAACTCTGCTACCATATTGCCCCGTACCCCAGCACCACCCGGTATAGCCATAGAGGTCCCCAGTGCCATTTGGTGTCCCTTTATGAACTTCCGTACTGCTGGGCTTGAGCAGTACCACATCACTGGATTAAATATTGGACTCTGGTGAGGTCAGTGAAATGAATCTAGGAGTGAACCTTGGTTCCCTTGAGCATTGAGTTGGAGCCATAGACACCCCCCCCATACACACATATACACACCATCACCACCACTTAAAAACAAAATGTCCCCCCATTGTCATAATTAAGGAACACTTTCAGGTATGGCCCAGAAAACCTAAAAAAGTCAATAAAATAAAATTTGTACCAAAATTAAGTCATCATAAAATGGGTAATAGAAGCTTTTGTTTGGCTATTGGTCAGAGAGCTTAAAATTGGGCCAAGCAGGAGCTGGAAGCTTCAGCAGGCAGCATGGGGAATGGCATGGCTTCATGCTGCAGGCTTTTTGGCCAAGCTTAGGGGAAGATGGGGACTCTGGCTGCCCCCCACAGCCTTTTATCTTCTTTCTCCTGAACCCCAGGGCTATTCCTGGCTGCCTTCCCAGGGGGAAAGCAAGATGGGTTCTAGAAAAGAGTTTAAAGGAGACCCCAGGCTTCCCCCAGCCTCCACACTGCACAAGAGGGGAGTGCTTGAGGAGGTCGATGGCAACTTTCCTTCCCATTTGTCCCCATTCTCAAACCGCATTGCCCCCGTGCGTAAAGTTTATATAAATTAATAGGTATCATAGAGTTTAATCCACTTTGCATTATACAGAATGTAATATATTGCTCTTCCCCCTTTGGGTCACCACCTTTAGGTGCATTTCTAGTTCTTTACCCACTCATCCCACCACATATTACCCCACATTTAACCCTTTTTTATCATCAGTTCTTGGCTCCTCACAAGCAGATCATTATCCCTACTCAAGCCAGCTGCCAAACAGCTCCCAAAGTGGAAAAATAAAGTCTCAGACTTAGAAGAAACCAATACTCTATTGCTATTGATCTACTTTCAGCAGCCTCCTTTCCTCCACCTCACTTTATTGAGTACATGTGCTTGCTACCTTACTTGGTTTCTGAGAAGTCCCCACTTGGTTTCTGAGAAGTCCCCACTTAAAGGCATTTCCTGATATGGGACTGCTGGGAGCAGTTTTGAAGACTCCAGAAGGCTAACTCACAGACCAAAGTCATGTCCAGGACTTAACACTCCCCCTACTATTTCCAAAGAGATAAAAAGGGACTTGTATATCTCCCTTGAATATCTTAAGTGTATTCCCTTAACAGCTATAACTCTTACTGAATATTCTCTTACACAGTGACAATTTCACCCATTAATTTTGGTTTTCTGTTTGTTTGTTTTGCGATTTGTTCAATAGGGAATTCTGTCAGAAGAGCCTCTCTGTTTAGAGTTCATGTTAGAGCTAAGTTTTCTCGGCCCCCTATGCACCAATAATATCTTGTGGCATTGTCTCCCTTTTGCAAAGGGACATTAAAATGAGAAAATATTACATATGCAAACAAGTTCTTATCTAATAGAGATGGGAACACACATTTTGTAATGCAGTGGAGGCCTTACACCTTGAACATGGTCATTAATGACTCGGCTCAGGCCTCATAGGAACAGACATTACTCATCCACCCCTGAACCACGGATACCTTCTACAGAAACATCCACAATTGTCTATAACATCACCAGGAAGCAAACCTCTACCAAGCAAGACCCTACTGCTGCCCTGGCATGGACTTACTCCAAAGAGGGCTCTCTTAACAACCAGACATCTTAGTAACAGTAACAACCTGCTTGGAGGGTAGGGCTCTCTGCATTGTCCGCTAATGGTAAGGTGAAACTAGAGGACCCTCATCATCATTCTGACTTCGATGAAGAAGATGCACAGAAACCAGAAACTTTTAACTACAGAAACCTGGCACCAACAACAGAGAATCTGAGAAAATATTTTACCAGGACCACAGAGAATGAATCAGGAGTTGGACAGTCTAGTATCCTGGAGCCCTGAGCTGATCTTATGCCAGAAAATTTAATGGGTAAGGTCTCCTTGTACTTAGGCCAAGGCTTTTCATTTCCATTTCCCCCATATTTTGCTGGGCCTATGCAAACAACAATTGCCTCCCACACCATTTTCACTGTATTTTTTTAACTCTTATCCTTTAAAAAAAGAGCTTACTAAACTTTCTTTTTTTTTTTTTTTTGGTTTTTGTTTTTTTGGGCCACACACCGTTTGCTCAGGGGTTACTCCTGGCTAAGCACTCAGAAATTGCCCCTGGCTTGGGGGAACCCTATGGGATGCCAGGGGATCGAACCACGGTCTTGGCTAGCACTTGCAAGGCAGACACTTACCTCTAGTGCCACCTCTCCGGCCCCGACTAAACTTTCTGCTAGTGCTTTAATGAGTTCATTGGTGATTCAATAAATTTTAAAAAATACTTGCCACTGAACATTTTCTTTCCTTTCTCTCCCATCTTTTTAGTTTTTCTTTCAATTTTTATTTCCTTTTTTAAAATCATGTTGCTTTTGGTCTTTCTAAAACAATTGTATTATGATCAGTTATGTCAACTATGTGATGCATTTTCATCAATAAATAAAAAATACTAAAAATAAATTGGGCATAGCAGAGAAGTGTCTAAAGTCTTTCCTCTTTATCTAGTTCTAACTACTCAACTTGGGAAATTGATTGCTTTTGTTTTGGTTTTGGTTTAAGGGCCACAACTAGCTGTAGTCGGTGCTTAAACCTGACTCTGCACTTAGGGCTCACTCCTGGTGGGGGCTCATGGTTCTGGGGATCAAACCTAAGTTAGCTTCAAGCAAGGAAAGTCCAGCTCATCTTCGGGAATTGAACTTGGGGAGAGTGGCAGATTTTTTCTATTATATACTTTATATATTTAATAAATAATAAGGCAATTATTTTCTCACAATAAGAAACTATTAGTTTAGTCATTGAAAACTGCTCTGAGACTTCTAAGCAACAAAAAGGGACCCTTTCAAAAGCACATTCTAAATTTCGAGTGGTGATGGGAAGATGTTTTCATCACTTGGGTCAGAGGCGGTCCAGATGAAATGGTGAACAAAAATATTTAAGGTTTCCTGGTGGATGAATATTGGGAATGTTACTTGGAAAAGATAATGCTTCATGATAAGCATCAAAAAAGTAATTCTGATGGAGTTTTAGCATGACTTGCAGCTAGGGGAGAGCCAGAACCCAGGTCATGATAGGCTCAACTCTCTTAATCTCAAGACTTGTATAAGAGATTGATGTCAGTATCTTCTGTGAAGCCTTAGAAAACCACCTGCATGTATGAATTCAAAGAATGCTACACCTGCCAAGAACAGAGATATGGTGTCTAACAGCCCTGATAGAAACCTAGCATCTGGTTTGATTTGTAACTCAGACTATACATCAAGATCACCAGAGAGTCTTTTCCCAAAGATACGTGGCCTGCAAATATGACTAGTCTAATATCTGAGGAAGAGCAATAGTTTGTGGATTTTGGAAACTTTCCTTGTTAGAAAAGTCAAGCCTTTGAGTTTTCTACTTAAATCTGCATAAAGTATCTGCACAGAAATTTTTATTAGTTCTGAATAATCATATTTAAAAATATAATCTGTTTCTGATTCTAGAAGTAAATTTAAAACCAAAACCATGTTACTTTTCATTCTATCTAGTTTGCCATCTTATTGCTTTGAAATAAAATAATTTAAATATAATTTAGATTATGCTATAGGCAGTGTTTTGTAACTTTTTCTTTTAATGTTTATACCTTTTGTTTTTATCTCCTATAGTGAATATTTTTATGCTCTTCAGAAAGATTTTTATTTCATTTCATTTTTGTTTTGTTTGGGAGACACACCTGGCTGTCCTTGGCTCTGTGCTCAGAATCACTTCTGACAGATTCCCTGACAGAATTCCATATGTAGTTACAGGATGGAACACCAATCTGCCCTATGTAAGGCAAGCAACTATCCGCTATACTCTCCAGACCCTGTGGATGATTTTTAGTATGTGAATAAACTCACCATAAGATGAACCAATGTTTACCAATTTCCTGTGGTGGTATATTTAGATATTTCAGAAATGTTCCACTGTTACTAACAACACTGACTTTTTAGATGACATTACACTTGAAAGTGGAGTACAGGGGCCTGAGTGGTGGCACAGCATAGGGCAATTGCCTTGCACACTGCTGATCTAGGATGGATCCCCCAGTGTCCCATATGGTCCCCCAAGCCAGGAGCGATTTTTGAGCGCAAAACCAGAAGTAGCCCCTGAGAGTCACCAAAAGAAAAAAAAAAAAAAAAGAAGTGGAGTACTGCTATAGGCGTTTTGCATCTCAGCATCTCTAGTGGGGACAAAATGGGGTTTTATAGTGGTAAGCCAGTCACAGGTGCAAAATTTAACAGCACTTTAACTTATGAGTGTGAGCTGTTAGAGTTCTGAGTTGCAAAAGAAAAGGTCACACTCTGGGCAGCTTTTAACAACCAACCTCAAATGCAAAACAAGGGAAACTAAGAAGTAGAAAAAAAATCTAGGAACCTGGTACCAACCGAGGTGAACTCTATTGTTTCAGAGGTCAAGAAAGGGACCAAATCCCCTAAGGTGAGTTCCCATTTTCTGAGAAGGGTCAATAGTCCAGGATCTGCATTTTGCCTATGCCCTTGATTATCAGACACTGAGACTGCAAGGACACAAGAGAAAAATATTGTCTTTTTATTTTAGTGCTAAATATTATCCAGAAAAGGGGTTCTCTTAATAATCTTTGGTGCTGGGATTTCTAAAAAGAATTAGATTGAGGCCAATTTTTGCCTGATTTTTACAAAGGAGAGATAGCCAAATAATGACAACAAATGTAATACCAAGCATGAATTTATCTATTCCGGGAATTCCTCAACTATTGATGCAGGGAAAAAGAAGGCGTCCACAGCAGGTCTTTTGAGGAGCCCCGTGGGGGGTCATCTCAGAACTCCACACAAGGGAAATCCAAGGACATATCTGATGTGCTGAGCTCCCCTAAAATGGAAATGTTTTTGCATACCATGGCAGAGTACATACAGTGAAAGTGGATCACAAAGGTTGATGACAGGAGTTTCAAAAGTTTCAAAGGGGCAACTGAAAGGATTTGAACCTGTAGATTTGCAAAGTAGGAAGGAGTGGCAAATATCTTCAAATATTTGCAGAAAAATTAAAAGGAGAAATGAATTCATTTTGCCAGCTCTCACAGAGGTATTTGGATAAAAATATCAAGCAAGCACACTCTTGGAGAAGGTAATGAATTTCAAATAATTAAGTTTTAAAGGTCTATTTGAGGTTGTATTGGTTGTATTAACATTATGAAGACAATATTTAAGGAAATTTAAATTTCTAAAGGGGAAAAGGATAAATGAAGGTTTAAATTCTAGTGAATAGAGGATAGGTGAGGAATAAGTGACAAAAAAGTTCTGATGGGCCAGTGAAGTGATGGGAACTGTGGAAATCTGAAATCAACAGCTAAGGAACTGTGATGCAGTGAATTAAAAAAGACAAGCATAGGACTAGCACAGATACCCAAGGGATCAAATATTGGCTTCAGTGTTCACAAGCTCTGTGACTTGGGGCAAGTTTCTTTATGTCTCTGAGTTTCTCCATCTGTAAACTTTATCTTTTCAGTTTTTGGTGTGTGTGTGTGTGTGTGTGTGTGTGTGTGTGTGTGTGTGTGTGTGTGTGTGTGTGTGTATGTGTGTGTGTGTGAGCTTTGTTTGTTTGTTTGTGTGTGTGAGCTTTGTTTGTTTGTTTGTTTGCCAGACCTGGTGTTGTTCAGGGCTTACTGCTGGCTCTGTATTTAGAGATTACTCCCAGAGGGCTAGGGAACCATATGGAGTATCAGGGATCAAATCCAGGTTGGCAGCATGCAAGGCAAATACCTTACTGTAGTGTTAAATAATTAAGGATGGATGCAGGATGGAGGTGGATGCCATCCCAGGCCACGTGGCTCCGCAACCCCCAACCAGCTGGCGGGTCCCAGGTCTAGGTGAAAGGCGGAATCAGATTCATCCAGAGACAGGCATCAGGAAGCATCAGCTTTATTCATACCCTATCCACCACATGTGTGTGGCCTATCTCATAACCTTTCAAGCACAGCCATTCTTCGCTAGCCCTGTGTCTTAACTCCTTTCAGCCATCTTCCCTTTAACCTCCATGCTGGTCAAAGACCAAAAGGCAGAGAGCCCAGCCGGGCAGAAGCCAAAAAGCCCGAATCCCCTGGGTCAAAGGCTTATCTACCTTTTCCAAGACCCCTCCCAGGAATGGGTCTTGCAGGTAAGGTCAAGTTACCTAGGGAGAAAGGGTGGGGGATGAGGCTTCACCTTACTATCACTTTGTCCCTATAAAATGGTGATCTTAATACCTGTTTTTGCAAGGTTGACTATCAGGTTAGCAAATAAGGCAAAGCCCTCCAATCCTGGCTTGAGCAGCTACTTAACTAGCAGCTCAACCCTGACAATGGAGATCCTGTATGATCCTAAATATCTCTTTATCTCTCCCTACATAGCAGATCAGCCAGCAAGTCCTTTCTGTAGCCCTCCCACATCCATGAAAAACAATCCCTTCATTAGCGTCATCCCTGCTGCAACAGTGCAAGCCCAAACCCTCTTCTGCTCCAAAATATCTATTTTGGATACATCTGGCAGCTACCTGATCTGCCTGTTTCCACTTGCCCTTCTCTACCACTGATTCCAAATACAACATTTAATTCTCAGCTTGAGCCATCTTAGCAGAAACCTTAGTGATAGTTGTGGGATGTTTGAGCCACATTTGGTGGTTCTAAGGATTTATTTCTGCTAAGTTCTCTGAAATCATTTCTAGTGTTGCTTTGGGGAAAACTTGAGGAAAACTGTGTGTCATACTGAAGATTAAACTGGGGTCAGCCACATGTAAGAAACCTAACCCCTGAATGAAGTCCTGAGAACACTTGCTTGTTCTTAGAATAAAATATAAACGCACTATGGCCAGGTCTGCAGAATCTGGTTCCAGACAATTCCACTTCCAATGACTGCTCCTTCTCTGTGCTTGGCCCACACTGTGACTTCATCCTTCAGGGTTCAGAAGCGTGTCCAACTCTTCCTCTCTGCCTGCCTCTTCCAACAAGGTCTTCTCTGATCATTCTTTCTCTCCTGTTCATGATTATACAGCACCTTATTTTCTCCATTATTGAAATGTGTTATTATTCATTTGCTTCTAGATTAAATGCCCAGATAGCTCAGTCAAAAACTCTGGAAAAGTAAATTATTCTGCAGAAATTCAGTAGATCACAGGCTTAATGCATCAGGAAAATATTCTTTGAGATATTAAAGTTTGACACTAAAAAAACGTATCACTGTTCCTAAATACCCGAAGAGACAAATTGTGGTTCTGAACATCTAGTAAGAAATTTTTTTCTGTCCCTATTATTTACCTGATATTTTTCAAAGTAGATTTAAAGCTCAAGAAATTAGGTGGCAGAGAAAGAGAAAGTCATTTATGTCATTGGGGTCACCAGATGAGCTGTTCTTAAAGGCCCTGTAATTGAATCCATCTGAGGCACAATTTTTGAACAAATCCTTAGTTGGTTTTTTAACTGAAATTCAAAGTTCAGGGACATTCATCACTACCCAAGTGGATGCTCATACATACTCCTATGCTAGCAGCTGGCATTCCTGCTTGGAGGATTTTACATTTACAAGGAAATAATAAAAGTGGGACCAGAAACCTGTAGATGGTCTGTGTGATAGCAATAAATGTTGATTTTGGGTGCCCACATGAAAGTGTGGTTGACTAGAAGAATTTCTGGGCAATTTAAAGCCCTAGGGTGGATGTCCCTGGCCAGTCAGTTCTATTTTATTTCAGTGAGGAAATAAAACTGCCTGATTGGACTCCCCCCACCCCAATAGAAACTAGTAGTTGTCAACAGCGAATCATAAAGACCACGACGATGAGGCTGGCAATGAACACTGAAGACTAACTTCTACTCTGTGACTGTGGATTTTGAGCTTGAAATTTGGGTCAAGTACCTGAACTCATGTCTTGTTGGGTAGACAGCATCTCTCTGCTCTTCCTCAGATAGCCTCTAAGGGTGCTGGGATGGCTGTTCTAAGTAGGTTTATATAATTAAAAGTAGGAGAATACAGTAGAAGATTCAGAAATGGGCATAATAGGGGACAAAGTCCACTACAAACTGATTATCTTTAGATATTTGATTCTCTAGCACCACTACAACAGAACCTTTTCTGATGATGGAAATATTCTGTATTTGTGCAGTTTTGTGTGACAGCTAGTAGATACCTTTGACTACTGAGCAAATGAAATGGTGGAAAGAGAAATAAATTTGAATTGAATTTTAATTTGAGCATTTACACATGGAGACTCATTGCCATCCTGGACAGTATGATTCCAAAATATCACATACTTGGAAGCTGATTCCCAGGGTTGATTTGCAGAACCAGATGCCTCAGGAATTTTTAAGTGTCTGGGAAGTGTGTTGTTTGGTCACTAACACTCAGAAGGAGGGAGACAGATATGGAGTCATGTTCCACTTTTACCAGGTCTCCTGTGTGTGGTACACTTGTGTACCAAAATCACCTGTGTGATCTTGGACAAGTTCTTTCTTAAAGATTCCTATTTTGGGGGCCAGAGCAGTGGCACAAATGGTAAAGCATCTGCCCTGACAGTGCTAGCCTAGGACGAATCTTGGTTCGGTCCCCCAGCATCCCATGTGGTCCCTCAAGCCAGGAGCGATTTCTGAGCACATAGCTGGGAGTAAACCCCTGAGCACACCGGATGTGGCCAAGCACTAGAAGTACTTGCTATAGTGGTTAGGCAAGAAAAAGATATCAAGGGAATCCAGATAGGAAAGGAAGAAGTCAAGCTCTCGCTGTTTGCAGATGGCATGATACTCTACTTAGAAAACCCTAAAGACTCTACCAAAAAGCTTCTAGAAACAATAGATTCACATAACAAGGTGGCAGGCTACAAAATTAACACACAAAAATCAATGGCCTTTCTATACACCAATAGTAATAAGGAAGAAATGGACATTAAGAAAACAACCCCATTCACAATAGTGCCACACAAACTCAAATATCTTGGAATCAACTTGACTAAAAATGTGAAGGACCTATACAAAGAAAACTATAAAAATCTGCTCCAAGAAATAAGAGAGGACACACAGAAATGGAAACGCATACCCTGCTCATGGATTGGCAGGATTAACATCATCAAAATGGCAATACTCCCCAAGGCATTATACAGATTTAATGCTATTCCTCTAAAGATATCCATGACATTCTTCAAAGAAGTGGATCAGGCACTTTTGAAATTCATTTGGAACAATAAACACCCTAGAATAGCTAAAGCAATCATTGGGAAAAAGAATATGGGAGGAATTACTTTCCCCAACTTTAAACTTTACTACAAAGCAATAGTTATCAAAACAGCATGGTATTGGAATAAGGACAGGCCCTCAGATCAGTGGAATAGGCTTGAATACTCAGAAAATGTTCCCCAGACATACAATCACCTAATTTTTGATAAAGGAGCAGGAAATCCTAAATGGAGCAGGGAAAGCCTCTTCAAAAAGTGGTGTTGGCACAATTGGATAGCCACTTGCAAAAAATTGAACTTAGACCCCCAGCTAACATCATGTACGAAGGTAAAATCCAAATGGATTAAAGACCTCGATATCAGCCCCCAAACCATAAGATATATAGAACAGCACATAGGCAAAACACTCCAGGACATTACAGGCATCTTCAAGGAGGAAACTGCACTCTCCAAGCAAGTGAAAGCAGAGATTAACAGATGGGACTATATTAAGCTGAGAAGCTTCTGCACCTCAAAGGAAATAGTGCCCAGGATACAAGAGCCACCCACTGAGTGGGAGAAACTATTCACCCAATACCCATCAGATAAGGGGCTAATCTCCAAAATATACAAGGCACTGACAGAACTTTACAAGAAAAAAAATCTAATCCCATCAAAAAATGGGGAGAAGAAATGAACAGACACTTCGACAAAGAAGAAATACAAATGGCCAAAAGACACATGAAAAAATGCTCCACATCACTAATCATCAGGGAGATGCAAATCAAAACAATGATGAGATACCACCTTACACCACAGAGAATGGCACACATCACAAAGAATGAGAATAAACAGTGTTGGCGGGGATGTGGAGAGAAAGGAACTCTTATCCACTGCTGGTGGGAATGCCGTCTAGTTCAACCTTTATGGAAAGCAATATGGAGATTCCTCCAGAAACTGAAAATCGAGCTCCCATTCGACCCAGCTATACCACTTTTAGGAATATACCCTAGGAACACAAAAATACAATACAAAACCCCCTTCCTTACACCTATATTCATTGCAGCACTATTTACCATAACAAGACTCTGGAAACAACCAAGATGCCCAACAGACGAATGGCTAAAGAAACTGTGGTACATATACACAATGGAATATTATGCAGCTGTCAGAGAGATGAAGTCATGAAATTTTCCTATACATGGATGTACACGGAATCTATTATGCTGAGTGAAATAAGTCAGAGAGAGAGAGAGAGAGAGAGAGAGAGAGAGAGAGAGAGAGAGAGAGAGAGAGAGAGAAACGCAGAATGGTCTCACTCATCTATGGGTTTTAAGAAAAATGAAAGACATTCTTGCAATAATAATTTTCAGGCACAAAAGAGAAAAGAGCTGGAAGTTCCAGCTCACCTCAGGAAGCTCACCACAAAGAGTGATGAGTTTAGTTAGAGAAATAACTACATTTTGAACTGTCCTAATAATGAGAATGTATGAGGGAAATGCAGAGCCTGTTTAGAGTACAGGCGGGGATCTAGTGGGGAGGAGGGAGATTTGGGACATTGGTGATGGGAATGTTGCACTGGTGATGGGTGGTGTTCTTTACATGACTGAAACCCAAACACAATCATATATGTAATCAAGGTGTTTAAATAAAAAAAATGTTCATCATCACTTATCATTACCAAAAAAAAAGAAGAAAATATTTTCATTTTGTATCTTTTAAATGCAGATAGTAATAGAATCCACTTCCTATGGTTACTTAGAGTATTAACTGAGACTCTATATCAATTATTAATACTTTATATGACATAATTTAGGTCTTAGAAAATTATGTAGGGTATCTTTTAATATGAAATATGATCTGTGTATCTAAACCCATACATGGAGAGCAGTGTTGGTAATCTTTGTGATCTTAACAAAAGGAGGAGCAGGTAACTGACTGGATGCATTTGACAATGCAAATGCACTTAACAAACAGCACAATACTGGGCCAAAAGAACAGTATGGTATTTGCCTTGCATATATTTAACCCGGGTTTTATCCTTTGTCACTTATGGTCCCCCAAGTCCCCACCCCCCAAAGAGTGATCCTTGAAAACAGATGTGGCTCTAAAACAAAAACAGCAACAACAAAAATAAAAGAGCATACATAATACTGCCTGCTTCTTGATAAGGTATACAGTGACTGGTGAAATCCAGGCTTTGGACCACTTCTAGAAAATTAGAGAAAAAGAAGTTGAAAGGAATATTGTAGACAATTGATTCTTAAGTTTGCTTGTTTTGGGCCTCCCAAGTGTAGTTTAGAAGATGATGATTCTCAGTCCACTGGGCCAAGATTTAACGCGAGGTACACTGATGCAGTGCTACTCCACACACTGCAGTTCACAGAGTACCTGGACTACCCTGGTGGTGTTGGGTCTTGGCAGTGCTCTAGGACATATCTAGAAATAGCTTATACTCAGCATAGTGTGGTGCTGCCAATTTAACACAGATCGAACACATGTTAGGCAGATGCTCTAATTGCACAACTATCTCCCTTCCCTTGAGTTTTAAGTTTGAAGGTGCTGGTAGGTCCTCTGGACAATCTTATTAAATGCAGGTTTTCCCATGGTGACTGTGTCCCATGGCTGAGCTTGGGACTAGCATAGCTAATCACTGAATTCTTCCGAGGGGTTAATTCCAATACAGAAAAGTTTGATTAAGAAGACTAGCACTAATGCAAAAAACACACGCACATGCGTGCACACACACACACACACACATGCATTGATGTACATTAGTTTATGTCCCTATCTTCTGCTCAGATTTCTTCTTAGATAAATTGGAAAGATCAGCTTTCCATTTTCAAAACCATTGATTTTCTGCCATTAGAGCAGGGGTCTCAAACTCAATGTACCTGGGGGCCGCAGGAGGCAAAGTCGGGGTGAGGCAGGGCCGCATAAAGGATTTCTCTTACCAAATATTCGCAATAAAAATTGCATTACTAAGAAAAAAATCGCAAAAAATTTCATTAAACATTTGCATACCCCGAACGAAACTGATTTTTTATACATTTTTTATTTAACCAACTTAATTACATACATGATTGTATTTCGGTTTCAGTCATGTATAGAACACCACCCAGCACCAGTGCAACATTCCCATCACCAATGTCCCAAATCTCCCTCCTCCCCACCCAACCCCCGCCTGTACTCTAGACAGGCTTTCTATTTCCCTCGTACATTCTCATTATTAGGATAGTTCAAAAGGTAGTTATTTCTCTAACTGAACTCATCCCTGTTCGTGGTGAGCTTCCTGAGGTGAGCTGGAACTTCAAGCTTTTTTCTCTTTTGTGCCTGAAAATTATTATTGCAAAAATGTCTTTCATTTTTCTTAAAACCCATAGATGAGTGAGACCATTCTGCATTTTTCTCTCTCTCTCTCTGACTTATTTCACTCAGCATAATAGATTCCATGTACATCCATGTATAGGAAAATTTCATGACTTCATCTCTCCTGACAGCTGCATAATATTCCATTGTGTATATGTACCACAGTTTCTTGAGCCATTCGTCTGTTGAAGGGCATCTTGGTTGTTTCCAGAGTCTTGCTATGGTAAATAGTACTGCAATGAATATAGGTGTAAGGAAGGAATTTTTGTATTGTATTTTTGCGTTCCTAAGGTATATTCCTAGGAGTGGTATAGCTGGGTCGAATGGGAGCTCGATTTTCAGTTTTTGGAGGAATCTCCATATTGCTTTCCATAAAGGTTGAACTAGACGGCATTCCCACCAGCAGTGGATAAGAAAAAAATCGCAAAGAATCGCATTAAACATTTGCATACCCCGAACGAAACAGATTTTTTTCTTACTAATGCAATTTTTATTGCGATTATTCGGTAAGCGAATAATCATGAATACTGGGATATTTGAAGGCCAGCTGTGGCCAGAAAATGTACGGAGGGCCGCAAACAGCCTGCGGGCTGCGAGTTTGAGATCCCTGCATTAGAGAATGAAGAGAGAGACTAGGCCAGACTCTTTCCCACTTTTAAAAACAGGATCCCAGTTGCTTTATTGACTTTCTCCAGTTTCAAAGTTGGGAACAAGAGCACAAATGTTCCCTGAGTCAGTATGTCATCATTGCTGGGTACAGAAGAATGCTTCTAGGAGTTCCCCCCAATAACTTCATACTCTGGGTCCCCAAATGGAGCCCTAGTTCTCAACTCTTCATGAAAGATGAACATAGTCATACTTTCATTCTACTGATATAATCATTTCAGAAAGTCACTCAGCAATTAAGTTCTTCTTATAAAAATGTTCATCTTTTCCCAGGTCATTAATCCTGAACCTTTGTGCCCGCTGCTTGTTGGAAGAGAATGGCTGTTGTACTAATCTGAGACTCAGCAGCTTTATTCCAAAGGCCATTGAAGATCTTGTAGGTTGGGAAGTTATGCTATCTGTAGTGTTAGATCCTTCCTCCAGTTCCAGACTGAAGCTCCCCCTGTGCTGTCTAGTTTCTCTCTTCCTCTCTTAATAGACCTTCAGACAAACTGAACAGTTATCTCTGCCTCTGTTCTCTAGTGGAGCCCAGAACTAGTGAACATTTTTGCTTTTCCTCAGGCAACCTGCTTTGGATTATTTTCTTTGTGTGTGTGTGTGTGTGTGTGTGTGTGTGTGTGTGTGTGTGTGTGTGTGTGTGTGTGTGTGTGTGAGAGAGAGAGAGAGAGAGAACTCAGAGTTGAGTCACTTTATTTCTGTAGGTAGGTGAAGTAATTGTTTTCTCTGTTAACAAAGTATAATATTTTTTAAGTGGTTGGTGATAAACATTACTATGCCACTCATTTAAATGTAATTTAAATTATATTTGAAAACATTTATTTTTCCATTCTTAAAATTTTTAGCGTTAGTCAGTGCTCTTTTTTTAATATCTTTATTTAAACACCTTGAATTCAAATATGATTGTAGTTGGGTTTCAGTCATGTAAAGAACACCCCCCTTCACCAATGCAACATTCCCACCACCAATGTCCCAAATCTCCCTCCTCCCCACTCCCAACCCCCACCTGTACTCTAGACAGGCTTTCTACTTTTTCTACTACCATACACTGCCATTATTATATTGGCCTCTCTCTTATACTTGCAAAAAGAGATTCATTTGCGATATATAAATAATTTCAAAAAGTCCCCAATCTCTTTTTGTTAACCAAATTACCAACTGACCTCTGTTTATCCTCAGTTCCTTTACTCTACAGAGATGAAAGTGCCAATTTCATGTATTATTTTTGTTTCTTTTCTTTGATTTTTTTTTGTTTGTTTGTTTTTTGGGGCCACACCCAGCCATGCTTAGGGCCTATTCCTATCCCTGAGCTTGTGCTCAGGGATAACTCCTGGAAGAGCACAGTGAACCATATGGAGTTCCAGAGATGAAATCCAATTTCTATACATGTAAGGCAAGTATATGTTACCTACTGTGGTATCTCTCCTGCCCTTTACTTAATTTTAATCAGAATTAAATAATAAATCCTAGAATGCCTATAAGTATAGATTCAATATGTATATATATATATATATACATATTATTGGTATCTCTATCTATCTATCTATTTATCTTTTATTTATTTATTTATTTATTTTGGTTTTTGGGCCACACCCGTGGTGCTCAGGGGTTACTCCTGGCTGTCTGCTCAGAAATAGCTCCTGGCAGGCACGGGGGACCCTATGGGACACCGGGATTTGAACCAACCACCTTTGGTCCTGAATCGGCTGCTTGCAAGGCAAACGCCGCTGTGCTATCTCTCCGGGCCCCCTATTTATCTATCTATTTATCTATATCCAATGCCACTATGTACCTAAAAATTACTGTGAAAGATTTGTAATCCACTTTGGTCAAAATAAAAATTAAAAAAAAGTATATATCCAAAGCACAGTCTTAACAACACTGAAAACATGAAGTCCAAATTTTATAATGTGCCTGTCAAAGTGACAGGCTGAGGTAGAAAGAAAATGGGAGGGATTACTGGTAAAGAGAAGTTGGCACAGGGAGTGGGATTGGTGCATGAATTTATATTACTAAAATTCAACTGTCAATAACTTTGTTTATTGGGGCTGGAGAGACAGCATGGAAGTAGGGCGTTTGTCTGCATGAAGCAGGTTGGTGCTTCAAATCCCGCATCTCATATGGTCCCCTATGTCTGCCAGGAGTGATTTCTGAGCATAGAGCCAGGAGTAACTCCTGAGTGCTGCCGGGTGTGATCCAAAAACAACAACAACAAAAAAAAGCCAAACAAACAAAAACAACTTTGTAAATCATTATTCTTTAAATAAAAGATTTTAGTAAAGTTTAAATTTGGGGAAAGTAATTCCTCCCATATTCTTTTTCCCAATGATTGCTTTAGCTATTCTAGGGTGTTTATTGTTCCAAACGAATTTCAAAAGTGCCTGATCCACTTCTTTGAAGAATGTCATGGTATCTTTAGAGGGATCTCATTAAATCTGTATAATGCCTTGTGGAGTATTGCCATTTTGATGATGTTAATCCTGCCAATCCATGAGCAGGGTATGTGTTTCCATTTCCGCATGTCCTCTCTTATTTCTTAAAGCAGAGTTTTATAGTTTTCTTTGTATAGGTCCTTCACATTTTTAGTCAAGTTGATTCCAAGATATTTGAGTTTGTGTGGCACTATTGTGAATGGGGTTGTTTTCTTAATGTCCATTTCTTCCTTATTACTATCAGTGTATAGAAAGGCCATTGATTTTTGTGTGTTAATTTTGTAGCCTGCCACCTTGTTATGTGAGTCTATTGTTTCTAGAAGCTTTTTGGTAGAGTCTTTAGGGTTTTCTAAGTAGAGTATCATGTCATCTGCAAACAGCGAGAGCTTGACTTCTTCCTTTCCTATCTGGATTCTCTTGATATCTTTTTCTTGCCTAATCACTATAGCAAGCACTTCCAGTGCTATGTTGAATAGGAATGGTGAAAGAGGACAGCCTTGTCTTGTGCCAGAATTTAGAGGAAAGGCTTTCAATATTTGCCACTGGCTTGTGGTAGATGGCCGTAACTATATTGAGAAAGGTTCCTTCCATTCCCATCTTGCTGAGAGTTTTGATCAAGAATGGGTGTTGGACCTTATCAAATGCTTTCTCTGCATCTATTGATATGATCATGTGGTTTTTATTTTTCTTGTTGTTGATGTTGTGTATGATGTTGATAGATTTATGGATGTTAAACCAGCCTTGCATTCCTGGGATAAAACCTACTTGATCGTAGTGGATGATCTTCTTAATGAGGCATTGAATCCTGTTTGCCAGGATTTTGTTGAGGATCTTTGCATCTGTATTCATCAGTGATATTGGTCTGTAATTTTCTTTTTAAGTAGCATCTCTGTCTGGTTTAGGTATCAAGGTGATGTTGGCTTCATAAAAGCTATTTGGAACTGTTCATGTTTGTTCAATTTCATGAAAGAGTCTTGCCAGGATTGATAGTAGTTCCTCTTAGAAAGTTTGAAAGAATTTATTGGTGAATCCATCTGGGCCTGGGTTTTTGTTTTGGGGCAGACATTTGATTACCGATTTAATTTCCTCAATAGTGATGAGTGTGTTTCGATTTGCTACATCCTCTTTCTTCAACCGTGGAAGATTATAAGAGTCCAAGAATTTATCCATTTCTTCCAGGTTCTCATTTTTAGTGGCGTAGAGTTTCTCAAAGTAGTTTCTGATTACCCTTTGAATCTCTGTCATATCAGTAGTGATCTCTCCTTTTTCGTTCCTAATATGAGTTATCAAGTTTCTCTCTCTCTCTTTCTTTGTTAGTTTTGCCAGTGGTCTATCAATCTTGTTTATTTTTTCGAAGAACCAACTTCTGCTTTCGTTGGTCTTTCAGATTGTTTTTTGGGTTTCCACTTCGTTGATTTCTGCTCTCAGCTTTGTTATTTTCTTCTGTCTCCCTATTTTTGAGTCCTTTTGTTGAGCACTTTCTAGTTCTATTAGCTGTGTCATTAAGCTAAGAATATGGGAGGAATTACTTTCCCCAACTTTAAACTTTACTACAAAGCAATAGTTATCAAAACAGCATGGTATTGGAATAAAGACTGGCCCTCAGATCAGTAGAATAGGCTTACATACTCAGAAAATGTTCCCCAGACATACAATCACCTAATGTTTGATAAAGGAGCAAGAAATCCTAAAAGGAGCAAAGAAAACCTCTTCAACAAGTGTTGTTGGCACAACTGGCTAGCCACTTACAAAAAATTGAACTTAGAACCCCAGCTAACATCATGTATGAAGGTAAAATTCAAATGGATTAAAGACCTTGATATCAGCCCCAAAACCATAAGATATATAGAACAACACATAGGCAAAACAATCCAGGACATTGATACTACAGGCATATTCAAGGAGGAAATTGCACTCTTCAAGCAAGAAGCAGAGGTTAACATATGGGATTATATTAAGCTGAGAAGCTTCTGCACCTCAAAGGAAATAGTGCCCAGGATACAAGAGCCACCCACTGAGTGGGAGAAACTATTCACCCAATACCCATCAGATAAGGGGCTAATCTCCAAAATATACAAGGCACTGACAGAACTTTACAAGAAAAAAACATCTAATCCCATCAAAAAATGGGGAGAAGAAATGAACAGACACTTCGACAAAAAAGAAATACTAATGGCCAAAAGACACATGAAAAAGTGCTCCACATCACTAATCATCAGGGAGATGCAAATCAAAACAACGATGAGATACCACCTCACACCACAGAGAATGGCACACATCACAAAGAATGAGGAGAATAAACAGTGTTGGCAGGGATGTGGAGAGAAAGGAACTCTTATCCACTGCTGGTGGGAATGCTGTCTAGTTCAACCTTTATGGAAAGTGATATGGAGAATCCTCCAAAAACTGGAATTTGAGCTCCCATACGATCCAGCTATACCACTCCTAGTAATATACCCTAGGAACACAAAAATACAATACAAAAACCCCTTCCTTACACCTATATTCATTGCAGCACTATTTACCATAGCAAGAGTCTGGAAACAACCACGATGCCCTTCAACAGACGAATGGCTAAAGAAACTGTGGTACATATACACAACGGAATAGTATGCAGCTGTCAGGAGAGATGAAGTCATGAAATTTTCCTATACATGGATGTACATGGAATCTATTATGCTGAGTGAAATAAGAGAGAGAGAAAAACGCAGAATGGTCTCACTCATCTATGGGTTTTAAGAAAAATGAAAGATTCTTGCAATAATAATTTTCAGACACAAAAGAGAAAAGAGCTGGAATTACAGCTCACCTAAGGAAGCTCACCACAAAGAGTGATGAGTTTAGAGAGAAAACTACATTTTTAACAGTCCTAATAATGAAAATGTCTGAGGGAAATGGAAAGCCTGTGTAGAGTACAGGCGGGATTGGGTGGGGAGGAGGGAGATTTGGGACATTGGTGATGGGAACGTTGCACTGGTGATGGGTGGTGTTCTTTACATGACTGAAGCCCAAACACAATCATGTATGTAATCAAGGTGTTTAAATAAAATATATATAAAAAATAAATAAATAATTTACCAAAATAAAAAAAAGATTTTAAATGCCTCAAGAACTGAGTGCTGAAAGTGGATATATATATATATGGTATATATATATATATATTACATATATATGTGTGTATATATATGGTACCCCTTCATTAAGGATAGTGCAAACAACAATTGAGAGAAAAAGAGAGAGAGGAAGGCAGGGCAGAGTAGGTGAGAGGTGCAGTAAGCCATACCTGATGGTGTTTGGGACTATTCCTGCCTCTGTACATAAGAATTACCCCTGAAAGTGCTCAAGGGGTACTGTATGTAGTACCTGGTATTTAAACCAGAATAGGCAACAAGACAAACTAGTTTCCTTTTAATTATCTTTTAAAATTTTCTTTTCTTATTTTTTCAAGTGTTTCATATAACAGAGTTTTGAAAAATGCACTTTGCTGATTCCATTAATGATATGTCATTTTTTCTGTTAATTTTTTTTCAAACATTCATTCTGTTGTTTTTTTCTCCTGGAAGCTAATGAATATTTCTCTTCAGATAAAAATTTTTTTATTAAATGCCTAATTACAATTGGTTGTCGGTTTTGAATTTAAATTTAATGATGTTTTGAAATATTAATTAACTTAATCTTTTTTTTTTATTTTTCTTAATATCTTTTTTTTTTTTTTGGTTTTTGGGCCACACCCTGTGATGCTCAGGGGTTACTCCTGGCTATGAGCTCAGAAGTTGCTCCTGGCTTCTTGGGGGACCATATGGGACGCCGGGGGATCGAACCGAGGTCCGTCCTAGCCTAGCGCAGGCAAGGCAGGCACCTTACCTCCAGCGCCACCACCCGGCCCCTTTTTTTAATATCTTTATTTAAGCACCATAATTACAAACATGTTTGTAGTTGGGTTTTAGTTATAAAAAGTACAGCCCCCTTCACCAGTGCAGAAAGGTTAACCTTTATTTTTTTTTTATTTTTTATTTTTTTTGATTTTTGGGCCACACCCGGTAACGCTCAGGGGTTACTCCTGGCTATGTGCTCAGAAGTTGCTCCTGGCTTGGGGGACCATATGGGACACCGGGGGATCGAACCGCGGTCCGTCCAAGGCTAGCGCAGGCAAAGCAGGCACCTTACCTTTAGCGCCACCGCCCGGCGGTTAACCTTTATTTTTAAAAGTGTCTCAGTTGTAGTAAAGTTGACAAATGCATCTGCTAATATCCAAAACTGTCTTGTAACCATTCTCTCACTGGAAGCTTTTGTCTGTTTTATTTGTGGGTTTTAGACAGCACTGTCAAATACAAAATAGGCACAGAGGGGACCACTTATTCTGGCAGCCCTGGAGGTGAAGAGGGGAGGATATGGGAGGTAGGACGGGAATGGAGGTGGAGGGGGGACAATTAGGTGATGGGAATTCCCCTGATTTTATGTTAATATGTACCTAAAATATTATTGTCATGATATGTAGGCCACTATGATTAAAATAAAATATATATTAAAAAAAGTCAAAGGAAACTTTTGCATCACAAACTGCCTCAGGATTTAGTGTTGTTGTTCTTTTTTTGAAACAAAGTTTTTATAGGATTTAGTGTTCTAAGAAATACTTTAAATTAGCTCTACTTGCAACTAAGCAATAATAGCTGGAAAGTATTCTGAGGAAATGACAGCATTAGGCATGTGCTCTATGATAAATACTTCTAAGAAATATCTTACTTCTTTTTTTTCCCCCCTCCCCCAAAGTATCTTACTTCTAAGAAGTAAGCAGAGTTTGAATCCTATAGAGAAAGCTAAGTAGCTCATTGCTACTCTTTTTCATATTGTCTACCTTCTCTGGCATGAATATTCCATATGGCTCTGGTCTTAGCATGGTGAGCATCTTATCAGTGTTGATAGTGGTGAAAGCAGGAACAAAATTGATCAGACACTTATTCTAATAGCCAGATCGGACTGCTTCCAATTCCCTCCAATTCCTTTGGGTTCAAAGTAGTTACAGAACCAGTGCTTGTTTCTGAGCCTTGGCACATAGCATAAAGATTTGTTCTCTTTTGTTGGTGAGTGTATCCTTATAGAAAGACCTTGATACTCCTTGTCCTATCCCACCATGACTTGGAGTGTCCCAGCTGAATGGCAATTGTTTACCAACCTGCTGACAAAACCCTACTTGTAGGAAATCCCATGTCTTCTCTGACTAAATAGCATGGACCATATGTTCAGATCCCAAAGCTTGGGATGTTTTAGAACAAGTTCAAATGTTTCTATTTGCATCACCTGGGGATATTGAAATTCTAAGCACAAGTTCATTTTCACATGACTCATTATTCTCCTTTGGATTTGGAACTTAATGTGAATGTTGGCAACAGATGGAATGTGATGATGTTCCAGGATCACTCACTCATTCTTTTGTGCTCACAATACACACAAATAGTGATAATTTGCACTCAAATGAAACTTTCAGAGCTAGACAGTGCCCTCAGGTATTCATTTGCCACCCCCTGTTGAGTTTTTGGGTAGAATTTAATTATCCAACAAATCTGGGGGTAGCACTGCCAGATGTTGAGTACTGACCCAGAGGTTTCAAATGGAAGAGCTCATGGATTCCCAAGAGAATGGGGAAACAGATTGGAAGGTGGAACTCAACATGGGAAGAAAAAGGTTGTAAAACTGGAGACTTAAATTTTGTGGTGAGTTCTTAAGAGTCAGATACTCACTACTTCTTCAGCCCACGAGTCACTGGGCATATGTGAGGGTCTTTCAGGAAGGCTGAGAGTACACTGCTGATCTTCTTTAGATACAGACTGACAGAGTTTAGAACAAATTGAGGACCCAGCTTTTGTGTTGACAATAAAAGCACATTTACTCAGTTAATTTGATTGGCAGACTCATGCAGCTGCTCCTTCCTATTTTTCTAGCCTGGCTAAGCAGATCTGCTTTAAACACTAGCTGATCACTGAATTTGGGCTTATCCACGGAAAAACAGTTATGGTCTTGCAGAATTTGTTGTTGAACAAATGAATTAATATGCTGTGATTATATTACCTGTGTATTTAGCATGGATTTGGTACTAGTCTCAGAGTAAAAAAAAAGAGCATTCCTATTAGTTTCATAATAGCCTTATCAATTAAGCAATTGTTATGTTCCCACTTGATGGATGCAAAGTTCAATCTTAGTATACACTGTTCATGGCCCTACCACTAGTAAGAGGCACAAGTGGACAATCTGACTCCCAGGCCAGGTCTTTTTTTTTTTTTTTTTTACCATCAGAGTAACTGATTTACCCATAGTGACCTTCTCACAAAGCGATTCTACTTTTATTCTTACTCAGAGCTAATAAAGGGTCCTGTTTTGAGTTCTATGTTTTTCCTACAATATCCAATAAACTGGCTTGGGTCTTCTGATATGATCTAATGCCCTCCCCCCAAGTTAAGAGCTTGTCAGACTATTTCTCGGTGAAAATACCCCCATGATATGCTAAACATGAATCCATAAGGTCAAGTTTGGGTCTGTAAATTAATGGGTCAGTAGGAAATAAGAGTAGGTAGAGAAATACATTTGGTAAGGAATTATTAGAGAGAATACCTATATGCATATAGAAAAGTAAAGAGGTCAGTTGAAAGGGAAAAGGTAAACCAAAAACCAATGTGTCTCAACCTCTTGATCCCAGTCCATGGAGACTCTTCTGAGATTGCTGGGAGCAAAGTGAGCTCATGCAGGTAAATCACATATAAGGATGCCTGCTGCTTAGTTAATTGATCAATATGAACCACGGAATTTTTGTATTTATTTTTATTGAAATTTAATGGTATTTACCTTTTACTTAGCAAATAGGAAACATTCTTTCATTTCCAGTTTACCAAACAACATACCACTATACAGTTATAAAAAGCTTTTTCCTTTCATCATTGAATTAGATTTCTGTTATAATTTATCATTTAAATTCCAGTTTATGATTATCTTAGTTTTCTTCACATTGATCCTATACCCACTAATGAACTATCATGTCAAGCAATGGGAGTTATTCCCATAATCTGTTTTCCTCCAATCCTCCTTCAGATGCTAATGAGAACTACTGTGGAGACATCAGCTATTAGTATACATGGGCTGGTATAAATCATGGAGTATGGATCATTGAGCATCTTTGTTGTAAAACAAATGGCCTGTGGTCAGTTAATCATACAAAGAAACATCTCCAGGGCCTCCTGGCTTTATTCATAACCTCTAAATCCATTTGCAGTTTTATAAACAGAACATCTGTTAAAATATGCAGAAATTACAGTCACAGTCATTAGCAAAGAGTGCTTTAACTTTGGCAGATTTTACTTCAGTTATTCATGGTAATCTCTATCTGTGGTTCATGCTTAGTTCCCATTTTTGTTGATTCTCTTTTTTTTTTTTTTTGTTTTTTTGTTTTTGTTTTTGTTTTTTCGAGCCACACCCATTTGATGCTCAGGGGTTACTCCTGGCTAAGCGCTCAGAAATTGCCCCTGGCTTGGGGGGACTATATGGGATGCCGGGGGATTGAACCGCAGTCCTTCCTTAGCTAGCACTTGCAAGACAGACACCTTACCACCTCACTGGCCCCTATGCTGATTCTCTTTTGTTCTTCTCTATTCTTTTGAGTTACAGTACTTTTAACCCAGGACTGGAAAGTGGACATGTGTTGTCCCAGACTAAATGGGTGCTCTGCCACACTGCAGCATGGCACAGTAGCTATAACCAAACATCCTAATAAACCATATATTTTAGCAATGAGAAATGTACAACCTCAAGCAGTCATAAGGTGAGGAACCCTAATTGGTTTCACACTTACTGACCTTGGCCTCTTGCAGCACTGGCATTTAACAAGAGTGAATCAAGCAGCCCAAACCCCAACCAGCCCACACATTTCTGCTTCTCTCCTGCTTTCAACTTCTTGGAGTTAAAATGTTCGTTGTATTTGTATTTAAATTAGCTCTGTGCAATAAATCTCTAAGCAATAAAGAAGAAACTTACCTGTTTAAAAAATAATTATTTCACCTAAGAACTAAAAAGTGGCAGCACATATACTAAAATTGGAACGATACAGAGATTAGCATGGCCCCTGCGCAAGAACGAGAAAGTGGGCAAACTAAGAAAGTTTTGAATTTGTTCTGTCATTGAATAGGAAAAAGCAGATTCCCTACAGAAATTGATTTGCTCAGTGTGACCATCTCATATTCAAGTGGATGGTTTTTATCAATCTCAAAGTCACTCAACCTCATCTTGAGCCTGAAAAAATAGCCCAAAATGAGCCTAGAGGGAAAAGAAGACAGTGCAATAAAGTTGCTGTCTCAGGTCAGACAGGCCTGGACCTGAACCTGTCCATTCTTAGCTGTGTCCTTAGTTCTTAAATCTGCAATTCTCCCACCTACACTATTAGTGTCTACTTCATAAAGGTCACTTAGAGGGCTCAGACAAAACCCCATGCAAAGCAAAGTGCTTGGCCATGATAGAAAGTACTGAGTTAATGTCAATTGCTACTATTACTGTTTTTATTGTCTTTGGTCTTAGACCAGTAAATATATTGGTTAGGTTAGGTTTTAACATCAGTAGAGCTTTCTTGTTAAGGATTAAAATAATTTAAGGCATTAACATTCCCTATGCCATTATCTGGTGAATGTAGAGTTGCATATATCGATCTAAATGGAGCATCTGGGTATGCATTGCCCCAAAATGTGTCCTAATGAAGAGCCATGCTAAAGACTGGAGGTTGTGGGGGTGAAAAATTGTCCTGGAAAAGGCTTCTAACAGAGAAGCAGATTTCTTAGAGATACCATTATCACCCACCCTTTCCCCTGCCCAATGACATATTGGCAAAAGAGGAGCTTAAGTTTAATGTAAAATGCAAAACGGGAAAATTAGGCAACAGAATAAGAGAAGACAGGTTAATGAGGCAGGATAGTTGGTCAGTTTTCCTTGTAGGAGAATAAAGAAGGATTGGAGGGTAAAAGCCCAAGACACCAAGTTTCTGGAAAAAGCAGGGGACAGAAAGGAAGCAAAGTTTTGGAAGAGACTGAAAACAGGCCAAATGCCTGTCTAGAATGGGATGGCCTCAGGAAAGGTAACTCTAGAAGTAGATTAAAGGCATGTATGCATGTTTCCTAGCCTGCAGATGATAGAAACTCAGGATATTTTCCATATTCTTAGCACTTGTAAACTAATAGCTCCCTGCCAACCTCTAAACTCCAGACAATAAGCTGGGCCTCTGTAGTAAGCTGCTTTTATGCTTTCAAGGAAAATTGCAGTTGTGCTTTGGAGTCTTCAGTGCCAATTAAAGTGTCAGCCTTTGAAACAAACAAATACAGATCACAAAGAGAGGGATAATGCTTTAAAATGAGGTTCTCGGGGGTGCCCCATTAATTTGGAGCTCATAAGACAGTTACTGCATGTTCAATAAATACCATTTGATGACAGTAACGGCTGGTAGCCAATGATGCCCAGCAGATAAGTCTCTTTCGACATGCAGTTGCAAATGCATCTTGTTATATCATCCTCAGCATGGATGCCCCATCTTTCAGCCTTGCAGCTCTTATGAACATTAATCCCTCCAGAGACCAAAGAGACGAATTTCCTACTTAAAGATGGAAGAACAAAGCAAGAGGGCTGTTTCTAAATAGCAGGTTGGTGCATTCAGGATATAGAGGCCCACTGTATGATGCTCTGTACACAAGCAACCGCTGTATAATTAAATAAACTGTGTAAATACCCAGAGGTGTTTAGTGGGTAGCTTGTGGAGATGAAAAAATTAGCAAGAGTGGCATGGAATTTTTAAGAAGCAATTATTTTCTTTAAGTGATGACAAGAATCCACAGATGGTACACCTTTGACTTGTTGAGTAATTTGAAAGCTAAAGCATTATTGTAGTCACATTAGCTATAATAATCAAAAGGTTGTATATACATCTTATATAAAAACCAATAGGTTGTTCCTATTGGTCTTATCCTACAACAATAATCAATAGGTTGTATATAGATCTCATATAAGAATTTTTATTCTATCAGTTGTGATGTAACAGTGTCTGCTAGTTTGTTGACTGTACCTACCATTTTCACAGAGAGCAAGAAGGTTAATGCCCCCAAATTTTCTGAGTTTAGCATATATTTTATTGTCCTTTTGAAAAGGACAGATTCTATGGGATGGTATGGGGTAACTGCAGTGAAATCACACTGATTCATTTTCAGTAGCTTATAACAAAATGACAATCTTGAATACAAAACATTAGGATGGCTCTCAGGTAATGGCAGCAAGCTACAAAGACTGGCCTCACCAGCCACTAATAGACTAAGGAAAGCTTGTGTATCCTGACTAAAATTGGAAGTTGCAAGACAAAGAGCATCTCCTGGCAATAGAACGTAGAATCAGAGGCTTTCTAAATTTGCTCTACTCACTTCATTTTCTTTTGAATTTGAAGATGGGTGGTCACAATTGTACATTTGTTTGTTCGTGTGCTTGTTTGTTTTATTTAGCAAATCTTCATTAAACACTAGTAATGGGCCAAGTTCTTGCCAGGCATCTATCTGAAAAACAAGAGCTTCTGCATTTTATCATCACCTTGACTTCTTGTCTTCTTTAGTTTCTCCTAAGGCATTTAGCACAATGCACAATATGTAGGAAGAACACCATGAATGAAAATTGAAGGAGTGGTCTGCTATTTGAAGTACCAAAGTAGATAGTTACCATGTAGCCTTCTGTCTTACCTATCTTTTAATAAAAATGATCCTTGATACTTAAATGAGGCCAAGTAGATAATCCCAAGTTTTGCTCTCTCTACCTCTCAAAAGAATTTTTTGGCTGACAATTTTATATGAATTTGAAACAATGGGATCAGTTCACTTGAACAGACCCACTTCAACACATGTGAATTCAACATGAAGATATCCTTTGTTTCAGTTTTTTTCATTTCTTGGCTTAATAAGATCATGCCTCTGCATTTCTGAAATTCTCTTCAGATGGCAGATCATTGCACTGCAATTTTTTTTATGGTTATTATCTTCAATTGGTGTACTTTGATTTGAGTCAGGAGCAAAAACTGATGGGTCCAGTGGAAAAATTGAAGTATAGATTCGGCAGTAGCTGAGCAGATGAGTGTAATAAAGAAATTAAAATAGGCATAGAATAAAAATAGAGACTGTACCAGTTTACTCTAAAATGGGCATGTCCATGGATAAAAGTGACAGTCATTAATAGCGGCAAAGTATTTAGTGTGCTCCTAACATGATGCTATTTTGTGTTATCCCTTTAAACTTCTTCCACCAGCCCCTATTATAGATAAAAAGATAATATGCTTATGACCATGCAGCTAATATTCCATAATCTTAATCACTAAACTATATTGTCATATAAGAGTTTAACATAATATGGTTAAAATAATGAATTGATGACAGTTGGCTGAATGAAATAGAAATTATTCCTTCTTGTTCCTATATTTTGTTTGCACAAAAATATGCAGAAAATATAGAAATTACTATTTGTTGTCCTTCCTGGGTTTTTTTTTTTTTTTGATTTTTGGCCATATCCGGCAATGCTCAGGGGTTACTCATGGCTATGCACTCAGAAATTGCTCCTGTCTTGGGAGACCAAAATGGACACGGCAGGATCGAACCGTGGTTCATCCTAGTTTAGTGCATGCAAGGCAGATGCCCTACTGCTTGTACCACCACTCCAGCCCCTTGTCTTGGTTTTTCTACTTTGTAGAAAATTAGTACAATTTTATTTGGTAGCTTCCCAGAGAAATTAAAAACTGGATGAGTTAGGTTCCAGATAAGTCCTAAAATGAAATTTATAAAAAACTACTATGGTACTTAGTCATATCACCAAAATAGAGACAATTATTAAAATATTTTTAAACACCATGGCTACAAACATTTTCATAGTTGGGTTTCAGTCATAAAATATACACTCCCCTTCACTAGTGCAACCTTCCTGCCACCAATCTCACCCATTTCCTTCCTGCCCTATGCCCATAGGCAGGCAGAGTGCATTTTTGTATTGTGTTTTTGTGTTCCTAAAGTATATCCCTAGGAGTGGTATAGCTGGATCATATGGGAGCTCAATTTCCAGTCTTTTGAAGAATATCTATATGGTTTTTCAGAAAGGTTTGACTTTCTTCCTTGTTGGTAGACAGCATTTCTACCAGCAGTGAATGCGAGTTCCTTCCTCCCTGCATTCATGCCAGTACTGGTTCTTGTTCTTTGTGAGGTGTGCCAGTTTTGTGGTGTGAATTATACCTCATTGTTGTTTTGATTTGCATCTCCCTGATGACTAGTGATATGGAATATTTTTTGATGTGCGTTTTGGCCATCTGCATTTCTTCCTTGAGGAAGTGTCTGTTCATTTCTTCTCCCCATATTTTGATGGGGTTAGATTTTTTTCTTGTTAAGTTCTGTCAGTACCTTGTTTATCTTAGGTATTAGCCCCTTATCTGATGGGTATTGGGTGAATAGTTAATAGAGACAATTTTAAGAGCTGTTTTCAAATCCCTGAGTAGAAATAGGGAGATTGGTATCAATGCAAGCTTGGCAATAGCATTTTCTATCTGAGAAAATAATTTCTGTATTTACCTATAAATTCAAACCAAATTGAAAACACATATTAGATATTTTTCTCAAGTTTTTCTAAACTTGCTCAATTGCTAAATTATTAGTGTTATAAGATATGCACTTATTTAAAAAAACAAGTTACCAAATAAAAACTTAAAAGAAAATGGGTCTTTACACTAACCCACTTTATTTATAGTTCTGCTTTGGAAACTTAAAATAAAGTATTATTTTAATAAAGTATTATTTAATAAAGAATTATAAATTCTGGTTTAAGTTAAATTCTATTATAGTCTGATACAGCTGACACCAGCTGAATATATCTGACTAAGCTTGGGGCCTTGTTACAAGTCAGCCCCTGAAGAGGTTGACTGATAGAGGAATGGAGGGTGAGGGCTTTCCCCTCCAGCTCGGAGCACGCGTCTGCCACCCTGTCCAGCCAACGGTTCTGAGGTGAAACGGCGGGTAAACAGCTCGCAGACAGTCAGGCTTGTGGAAATATTAGCTTTATTTGGTGGACAAGATGGAAGTCCAAAGACTCAGCATAAGTGCCAGCCAAAAAGCCTCTCGCCTTCCACAGACCCTTGTTTTTATCCCCCAAAATCAGGTACCACCCAATGGTGGGATCAGATACCACCCAATGGTGGAAGCAGAATCAGGTACTACCCTAGGGTGGGGGCAGAATGCCAGGTCACACCCTAGAATAGGGCACAATCACCTATCAGGTTAGGGTCAGTAACAAAATAATTCCCTAAAATATTTACATACACAACAGGGCCTCTCTTGATAAACAGAGGATATAAAATCTCACACATCTGACCATTTCAAGGAATATTTTTTGAAGACCTAGCATTTGCTGTGAAAAGTTCAAGCACCATTTTATTTATTAATGTGAATAAATAAAGAATAAGATTAACTTTAGTTGAGTGGTAAGTTGATTGTTAGCTAACCAAAGAAGATTAAGATCTATATGAAAAATATCAAGCTATCTTCTGAGCTAAGTGCTGTCATTAGTCATGTACAGGTATCTTACTTCTGTGACAGTCCCATGAGAAAAGCTAAGATTAATTAAAGTTCAATTTTATTGATTTTTTTAATAGAAGGCTCTTAGAGATAAGCCAAAGCAGGTTTCCTGTGGCTTAGTTTATCAAAAGTGTTTAGAATTTTCTAAGACATGTCAAAAGAAAATTTTGAAGCTGAAATTAATATCTATTTCTTGAAACATCCAAATCAATATCTAGGATTTTTGCCTGGGGACATACATATTTCTTTTTTTTTCATAATTTGCCATTACTTTTTTTTTTTTTTTTACAAAAAGAACACCCCCCATTCACCAGTTGCAACATTCCCACCACCAATGCAACCCATATCCCAACACCCACTCCCCCTGCCTGTATTTGAGATAGGCATTCTACTTTTCTCACTCGTTAACATTGTCATGGTAGTTGTTAGTGTTCTAACTGCACTCACCCGTCCTCGAGGTGAGCTTCATATCCTGAGCCGGTCCTTCTGGCCCTCATTGTTAGGCATTATTACAATGATGTCTTTTTTTTTTGGTTTTTTGGGCCACACCCGGTAACGCTCAGGGGTTACTCCTGGCTATGTGCTCAGAAGTTGCTCCTGGCTTGGGGGACCATATGGGACACTGGGGGATTGAACCGCGGTTCGTCCAAGGCTAGCGCAGGCAAGGCAGGCACCTTACCTTTAGCGCCACCGCCCGACCGTCTTTTATTATTCTTAAAAGCCATAGATAAGTGAAACTAATCTGTGTCTCTCCTTCTGACTTATTTCACTCAGCATAATAGTTTACATGTTCATCCATGTATAGGAAAAAATCATGACTTTATCTCTCCTGATGGCTGCCTAAAATTTCATTATGTATATGTACCATATTTTCTTTAGCCATTCATCTGTTGAAAGGCATCTTGGTTATTTCCAGAGTCTGGCTATCGTTAATAGTGCCGTGATGAATATAGGTGTGAGGAGGGGATTTTTGTATTGTATTTTTGTGTTCCTAGGGTATATCCCTAGGAGTGGTATAGCTGGGTCAAATGGGAGCTCAATTTTTAGTTTTTTGAGGAATCTTCATATTGTTTTTCATAAGGTCTGGACTAGAAGGCATTCCCACCATCAGTGAATGACAATTCCTTTCTCTCCACATCTCCACCAGCACTTATTGTTCTTGATCTTTGTGATGTATGCCAGTACTTCATTGTTGTTCTAATTTGCATCTCCCTTGTATTAGTGCCTCTTTTAGTGCATTAGTATTAATTACTAGTCCTATATTTTGTTTGCACAAAAATATGCAGGAGAAATAGAAATTACTGTTTGTTGTCCTGCCTGGATTGTTTTGCTTTGTTTTCTTTGTTTTGGGGGGCATACCGGTGATGCTCAGGGGTTATTCATGGCTATGCACTCAGAACTCACTTAAAATAATAATTATATTATATGTTATATAATTATATATATTATAAATACTACATATAAGTTATATATTATATAAATTATATATATTATAAAATGATAATTAAAATAATGAGTGCATTATTGCATCTCCCTGACCATTAGTGATGTGGAGCATTTTTTAATGTTGCTTTTACCATTTGTATTTCTTCTTTGAGAAATCATCTGTTCATTTCTTCTCCCCATTTTTTGATGGGGTTAGATTTTTTTCCTTGTTAAGTTCTGTCAGTAACTTGTATATCTTAGATCAACCATGTATGCTTTTGACCAAGTTGCTATATGACTTCTACATCCTTAGCATTGGCTTCCTCAACTGTTAGGAATATATTCTAATGGAGGAATATATTTTGGCAATAACTATCATTATAAAGTGATTGTAGAGATTAAATAAGTTGATTGAATGAACATATCCTTGATTTCAACATTTTCATCTATAGTTATTTTCTGTTTGTGGCTTAAAATACAGTATACCCTTTTGTGACTTAAAATACAATATAACAATACTTTTCTAATTTATATCTTTTATTCAGTATCTACTTCTAAACTCCAAATTTGTTCAGAACCTTTGATAGATGGTCAATAAAATATTTCAGTCTTAACATTTGCAAACTAAACTTATCTTCTTTCCTACTTATAATTAGAATCTTAATGTCCATTGATAATGGATTAATTATTCTAGTTACTCTGGCTAAAAACCTCAATCAATTTTATTTTATTTTATTTCTTGATAGGGTGGCACAAATAGCAGTGTTTCCTGTATTCAGGTATTACTCCTAGAGAGCTCAGGGTACCCTATGGATGCCAGTGACCAAAACTAATTTGGACACATGCAAGGCAAGCATCCTACCCACTGTGCTATCTCTTCAAACCCAGTCACACAATGTAGGATGCTTTAGAAATTCATTTGGTTGTGCTTTTAAATAAATCCAGAACCCAGATTCATTTTTCTTTTTCTTTTGCCACCTAAGTAATCTAACTCATAGCCTAATATACATTGTTGAAATTATCTCTTATCATCTCCCTTATATCTGACTTTAAAATTGATTTGTACAGTAGCCAACTGATTCCTTCTATGAATTTTGGTCAGATCATGACACTGTTCTCTTTTCAAGATCTTCCAGTGATTCCATCTCAGTCAGTGCAAAAGGGTCTTTAAGTAACCTCTCACATTATCCCTCTGATCCCACTATCTGAATTACACTTTGCCTAGGTAATTGCATAGTTAATTTATTGCTTTTTTTTGAGACTTTCCAAGCTTTAATTTCTCAGAGAAACCCAATTTCTCTTTGAAAATGAATGACTTATCCACCCTTATCATTCTGTTCTACTTTATTCCATTGTTTTCTCACAGCCATCTCTAATTTATTAAATATTTTATTTATCATTGATTTTTTTTTTGTTTTGGGGCCACACCTGGTGATGCTCAGGGATTGCTCCTGTCTATGAACTCAGAAATCACTCAGGACCATATGGGACACAGGAGTTTGAACCTAGGTTCCACCTGGGTCTGCTGCAAGGCAAGTGTCCTACTGCTGTACTATGGTTTTGGCCCTATCATTGTTATTGTTATTTTATATCTCATGCCTCTAGTCTAGAAGAATATTTGCTTATATTGTTTATTGCTCTACCATCCACTAGAGTACATGTTTGCAATAAGTATTCAAGTATTTGGTGAACTGATAAAAGCACAATTTGTTTCTGGTGATTTAATATCTTTTTTATTATTATTGAGACCAATGTGAATTACGAGTCTTTCACAATTGTATTTCAGTTACATAGTGACAGTGAATTAGGGCCATTCCCACCATGAGTATTGACCTCCCTCCACCATAGTTCCCAGCATGCATCCCATACCTCCACCCTTAGCCCTCTGGGCTACTAGTGAATAACAGGTCCATTTTGTACATAGCTTGTTATAGTTTGGGTCTTTTGATTCTACTGTCGTTGACATTCATTTGGGTATTTAGGGCTGACCATTTTTTTATTTCCACTTTATGCTCCTGAAACTGCAAAAGCACAATTTTTTGTTTTTGTTTTGGGGTCACACCTGGCAGCACTCAGGGGTTCCTCCTGACTCTCTGCTCAGAAATCGCTCCTGGCCAGCTCGGGGGACCATATGGGATGCTGGGATTCGAACCACCGACCTTCTGCACGAAAGGCAAACACCTTACCTCTATGCTATCTCTCCGTCCCCCAAAGCACAATTTTTAATTCATTAGCTCATAGTTTATATTTTTAACAGGTTTCTGTCTTGATTCTTGACCTATTTACATTGTTTTCACTATTTTAATCAGAAATATATTTCTTGAAAGGCTAAAATCCCACTAAAAATGGCTTAATAAAAATTTGAATACATATAACTTACAAGTTCAGAACACTAGCTTCATGTCTGTTAATCCAGACCTCAATAGTCTATTATCTGCTATGCCCTCTGTGTAACCCAGAAATTCTTTCAGGCTCTATTTGTGGTGGAAAATTGGCTGCCATAATACAGGGCTTTACTTCTCCTTACATTCATAGGAAATTTCTCCCAACATCTAATTAGGTTTGTTTGAATTCTGTGCCCATCTCAAAATCTATTTCCTCTACTCAGGGAGATGGACTATTAATATCTAACTCTGATAGGGAAGATCATACTCCAGTAGAAAGAAGAAAACATCTGGGTCTTGGGACTGTTGACATAAGGAAAGAATTATTGCTGAGAAGAAAGCCAATGATATAATTTTTATAATATCATGATGAAATACATACATATTAATTTACACGTGATAGCATAAGGTTTAGGGATTCAAGCCAAAATGGCATATGGGAAAACTAATGGATTTATTCATTCATTTAAGAAGGGGAATAGCATCTGCAAAAGACTAGAGGTATGAAAATGTTTGACATGTTTGGAGAGCTATGAGGCATTGGTGTGAAGAATAAAATTTATAAGGATATTTTCAGTGTAGTTGAGAATCTGCGCTCATTGGTTCAAGTTAGATTATTTTTTATGCCTGAACCAATCATAGTTGCTAGATACAAGAAATATGCCCGCTATCTCATATCTTACATACGTAGAGAGAGAGAGAGAGAGAGAGAGAGAGAGAGAGAGAGAGAGAGAAAGAGAAATAAAAGAAAATTTGGACTTTTCCTATAAAAAGAAAGAATTGATGCTGAGGAAATATCAGAAGCAGAAAAATATTAGTAAGCTATCAGAATAGATCAATGGACAAAGACCTATCAACCTGATGATACTCTTTTTAAACTTTTGTTTTGTTTTGTCTTGTTTTGTTTTTTTCGTTTGTTTATTGGGTCACTCCTGGCAGCGCTCAGGGGATACTCCTGGCTCTACACTCAGAAATTGCTCCTTGCAGGCTGGGGGGACTATATGGAATGCTGGGATTCGAACCACAGTCCTTCTGCATGCAAGGCAAATGCACTACCTTCAAGTTATCTCTCCGGCCCCTCAACCTGATATTGATAAACTTTTAAATATTATTTTTGGTTTAGAGACCATATCCTGCTGTGATCAGGGCTTATTCCTGCTTCTATATTCTCAGAAGACACTATTGTTGGGGTTGGGGGACCATATGGGGTGCCAGTGATCAAACTCAGATCAGCCACTTACAAGACATATACCTTACCCTATGTACTTTCTCTCTAGCTCAACAATTTTAAATATTAATGATATTAAAATAATTAAAAAGATTAATGATATTAAATTAAATTAAATTAAAGATTAATGATACTTAACATGAGGATAAGATGAGATCTAGTATAACAATAGTAAAATTTCTTGGGGCTGGAGTGGTGGTGCAGCAGTAGGGCATTTGCCTTGTAAGCAGCTAACTTAGGACAGACTGTGGTTTAATACCCTCGGCATCCCATATAGTCCCCCAACCCAGGAGCGATTTCTAGATGCGGAGCCAGGAGACTCCTGAGCATCACCAGGTGTGGCCCAAAAAACAAAAACATTTTTAATAAATATTTTTATCCACCAAAATGGATTACAAATCATTCACAGTAAAATTTCAGGTATATAGTGACATTGAATCAGGGGCATTCCCACCACCAATATTGTCCTCCCTCTCCTCCCTTGTTCTCAGCATGCATCCTATATCCTCCTCCTTTGCTCCTCGGGCTGCTAGTGTGAGTGGGCCTCTCTGTGTCTAGCTTGTTGTAGATTGGGTATCGATCCTGTTGTCAATGGCTTTGGATTTGTCTGATCATTTTTTATTTCTACTCAATGTTTATACGACTGTTTGGTCTTGGAAACCTCCATTATTTCCCCCTCTACTTGAGAGGCAGAACAAGATGGTTCAAGTTATGTGGTTCTGTTTGAAGAAAAGAAGAAGAAAGAAAGAAGGAAGGAAGGAAGGAAGGAAGGAAGGAAGGAAGGAAGGAAGGAAGGAAGGAAGGAAGGAAGGAAGGAAGGAAGGAAGGAAGGAAGGAAGAAAGAAAGAAAGAAAGAAAGAAAGAAAGAAAGAAAGAAAGAAAGAAAGAAAGAAAGAAAGAAAGAAAGAAAGAAAGAAAGAAAGAAAGAAAGAAAGAAGGAAAGAAAGAAGAAAGAAAGAAAAGGGTGGCAAAAATCAAACAAGCAAAATATGGGAGGCCAAAAACCAAAAACTAAAAAAAAAAATAATAGTAAAATTTTTTGTTTTTCAGAGACACCCACCAATTATACATATAACACCCCCCTCCCCAAAGCAGAGAAACAAATCCAGAGACAGATTATCCGGCATAACAAACATATTTTCATCTTTCCTTGTAATTTAAAGAATACACTTTTGACTGGAGTGGAACAAAGGTTAAAAGTTAAGTAAGTTTAATGCTTTGATTGTAAATTCTGTCCTAGATATTTGGCTTCTGTGTCAAATCAGAAAGTATAGAATTAAAATTTGAAGGCCTGACCTTTCTATGGTTCATTTTTAATCTACTGTCCAAACAAGACTTCTCTCTTCCATGCCACATGGAACGTGTGGGTAATAAATAGCACAATGGTTTGTTCTTCTTGGTATTCCAAAATTATGAAAAAGAAAATTTGACAGCCTGAGGATATTGATGTGACAAGTGACAAGCCTAAGGACTTTGCTCTTGGGGGTAATATTGAGAAGTAGAGCTCCTTCCCTGCTGCCAATAGGTTATGTTTTGAGTGAGAGCAGTTCTGGGATATCTTTCTGTGCTTGTTCCAAGACTCCATCATGTGCTCTCTTACAGGCTCATTTCGGTTGCCTTACTGGCATGATTAAGCTCTCCCAATGCTACTACCCCAGTTTAAGACTGTTGGTATGGTGCACTGCCCTCACCCATGCCAGCCCCCAGCATGTTTCCTTGTTAAATTATACATATGCTAATGAAGTGTGAAAATCATCTAAATAACAACTCTTTCTAATCACTTAAGGTCCCAGGAGCAAAGGAGCTTTTTTTTTTCTGTCCTCTTAATTTTGGGGCATTTGTTATGATTCACAAGCCAATTGAAAGCACAATTCTCTGGGTGTTTCTCTTCTCTCAGTTTCCTTCCTCCAAAATGAGCCTAATTGGCATTCTCACATTTCCCTCAAGTGAGAAGAGTCTTCTGGAAAATCAGTGACCCACACTGCCCTTTCCTTTGCTGGATAATCCCTAGTTTTACATTCATACACAGAGTAGTCCCAAAGGGCAATTAACTAGACTACATTATTTCCTGCCCCCTGGAGGGCTGATGTTTGAGAATGTACCCCTAGAGATGGTATGTGCCAAGACCATTGTGTTGTGATTACATTTTACCTTTGCATTTCAGTCATCTCTCAGTCTTTTCTGGAGAGCTCCTATTTTTTTCTCTGAGATCTAATGGTGTTTTTTTCTTTCTCTGATTTTCTGGTCTACCACCAGCCTTTATCACCATCTTCTACTCTCTTATCACTTAGTTGCCACTGCTTGTTGCATGTACTATTCCCCTTTTGGGAGATAATTTTGCCCAGAGATATTCATCTCTTTTTTTTTGTTTGTTTTTGGGCCACACCCGGTGACACTCAGAGGTTACTCCTGGCTCTGCGCTCATAAATCGCTCCTGGCTTGGGGGACCATATGAGATGCTGGGTGATCGTGGTCCATCCTAGGCTAGCACAGGCAAGGCAGGCACCTTACCTCTAGTGCCACTGCCCGGCCCCAGATATTCATCTCTTGAGCTCTTCCAGTCCTTGAGGTTCAACTTTTAGATCTCAAAAGAAGTCTTCCATTTTGCATCATCTTTCATTACCTTTTCTCTACTCCCTTCAAAGTCCTGGCACTGGCATTCTGCAATAAGATTATTTCCTCTACCTCCTAAATATGGGGTCTTAACCATATTCCTTGGCACCACATTACCAAAGCCGTATCTGACCCACAATAAACACATGAGAAATGTCAAGTATCAGTGGTAGTTGTAACTAAATATTGTCTCATGTTGGAACATAAAAATTTGCTTCTCTTGTACTTTTGCTTTAAACTTGGCTTCAAAGAATGACTAAATTATGATCCCATTTTTTTCATGTTGAATATGCATGCAGTAAGTTATTGTGTACTACTTGTTTAAATCACTGATGATAGTGACTATTTTACAATGATTGAGTTGCATCACACCCCTAGTATCTTCTCATTCATACCTTGCCCATTTGCCCACAAGTTTGTGTATTTTCTCCTTCATATTCACTAACATGTACACTCAAAAATCCTTTTACTCCTCCTTTCTCCCCAGAAAATTAGTCTGCCACCCTCAAATTTCATTCTACACAACAAAAGGAAAGTTTCACAGTGATCTCAACAGTAGCTATGTTTTGTTTCTCAAGAACTCTCCTTAAGAAATCCAAGTTCATTCCAACATATTTGAGTAAATAAATCACAGCATAGATGTTATCTTACTCCCAACAGATCTGAGCCTTTCATTTTATTTATTTATTCAACAAATACATATTAATGCTTGTGCCAGGTGCTGAGCAAAATTGATTTCCTGAACCTAAGTTCTCTGGGAGAGATTGGGAGAATGAATAAATACAGAGGATTGTGTAAGGCTAAGCACTAAAGTGGAGAGGCTTGCTACAATTTTTTCACTGAAGGTCTACATATAAAGAACAATATTTAAGGAGTATCCTTTATGGTAGAATTGAAAGTGCCTTTCCAAATTACCAATGTTAAGACTGCAGGGTTTCTTGGTCATCTGGAAATCTAAATTTCCCTACTTTGGTGTACAACAAATCTGAGCATAAATGAAAAATTTAAGCATTCATGTACTAAAAAGAAAAACATTGAATGTGTAATTTGCAATCATCTTTAAAAATTAAACAGGAAGTTAAAGCTGAAATATTTTTCAGCACTTTGAAGGAGTTATTTTCTTTAAGACACAAAATTTAGCTATTTTTATTTTTGTTTATAATAATATCTTTATTTAAGCACCATGATTGCAAACATGTAGTTGGGTTTCAGTCATAAAAAGTACATCCCTTCATCAGTGCAACAATGCAACAGTGCAACATTGCAACCCCTTCCTGTCAACAATGCCACCCATCTCCCTTCTCCCCTTGCCCTGCCTGTCTTCTAGACATGCATCCTATTTATCTCACTCACTGCCATTTTCGTGATAGTTGTTAGTGTAGTTATTTCTCTACCTGCACTCACTTTGTGGTAAGCTTCATATCATGAACTGATCCTTTTGGTTCTCATTTTTATTTAAATTTTTATTGTGACCAAAGTGCATTACAAATCTTTCACTGCATCATTTATGGTGCATAGTGACAATGAATGAGGGGCATTCCCAACACCAGTGTTGTCCTCCCTCAGCCCCTGTTCCCAGTATGCATGCCATCTCTCCCTCATTTACCCCCCAGAATGCTAGTGCAACTGGTCTCCACTTTACAGCTTGTTGTAGTTTGAGCAGCCATTCCACCATCATTGGAGATAAAAAGGATAAGAAAAAAGGGAGAAAAAAAATTGGTGACAACTACCAAAAAAAGAAAGAAGAGAGAGAGAGGAAAAAAAAAGAAAAATGGAAGAAAAAAGAAAAAAAAATGGACCCGGCAAATAAAAATAAAAATAAATCTCTAAATAATATTGGTTCTCATTTCTATTGTCTCTGGGTATTATTACCACACTGTCTTTTATTTTCCTTAAATTCCAGAGATGTGTGAGACTAATCTGTGTCTATCTCTTTCCTCTGAGTTATTTCACTCAGCATAATAATTTTTATGTCCATCATGTATAGAAAAATTTTATGACTTCATTTTGCCTGATAGCTGCATAGAAACATAGAAACTATGCTCCACAGTTTCTTTAGCCATTCATCTATTGAAGGGCATCTTGGTTGTTTCCAGAGTCTGGCTATTGTAGAGCTGCAATGAATATAGGTGTTCAGAGGTCATTTTTGTATTGTGTTTTTGTGTTCCTAGGGTATATCCCTAGGAGTGGTATAGCTGGATCATATGGGAGCTCAATTTCCAGTTTTTTGAGGAATCTCCATATTGTTTACTATAGAGACTGGACCAGATGGCATTCCTACCAGCAGTGAATAAGAGTTCCTTTCTCCCCACATCCTCACCAGCATTGATTGTTCTTGTTCTTTGTGACATGTGCCAGTCTCTGTGGTGTGAGATGGTACCTCATTATAGCTTTAATTTGCATCTTCCTGATGATTAGTGATGTGGACCATTTTTTATGTTTTTTTATTTTTATTTATATTTTATTTTTATATTTTTGGCCAGCTGTATTTCTTCTCTGATGGAGTGACTGTTCATGTCTTCTCTCCATTTTTTTATTTTTTTTTTCTGGTTAAGTTATATCAGTAACATCTTACCATATTTGCCGGCATATAAGACGACTGTGCGTATAAGACGACCCCCTAATTTTGCAGTTAAAACATAGGTTTAGGCCTATATTCGCTGTATCAGACAGAACGTTCCTGTGCTGCATGTGCTGCATGTGTTCCTGTGCTCATGTGAGCCAATCACAACAAGCAAAGGTTCAAAAGTTATACTGTAATAGACTTCCTCTTTGACTCTGGCCAATCTGAGTAGGCTTTTGACAGTGTCCAGAACTTTGTCTAATTTGCATGCATAAAAAGCCTACTTGGATAGGCTGAGTTAGAGAGGTGTTCCGAGCAGCCTTGCAGTGATTGGTGCAGGATCGAGTTGGAAAATTCATTTTGTGATAGTATTCAGACAATTTTCATTTAGCGGCATATTGAAACATTTTTTCGGGATATACTCAGCATATAAAACGAACCCCAATTTTCGGTTGATTTTGTTTCAAAAGTCGTCTTATACACCAGAAAATACGGTAGATATTGTAATATCTTAGATATTAGCCCCTTATCTAATGGGTATTGGGTAAATAGTTCTCCCATACTGTGGATCGCCTTTGTGCCCCAGTCACTATTTCCTTTGAGGCACAGAAGCTCAAGGCCTCAACCCATCACCCCTTGATAGTTCAATCAGGCCAAAGCCTAACAAGTATATACTAGTTCTAAAAGACAAAATGGAAGAAAGTAACAGAGTAGATATATGTAGGGCTTTCTATCCCCAGAAAACTAGATACACATGGGGCCAGAGCAATGATGCAAGCAGTAGGGAGTTTGTCTTGCATGTACTAACCTAGAACTGACAGCAGTTCTATCCCCCAGTGTCCCATATGATTCCCTAAGCCAGGAGTGATTTCTGAGCACATTGTCAGAAGTAACCTCTGAGCATCAATTGGTGTGGCCCCAAAACAAAACAAAACAAAAAAACTGGACACATTCTTCTCCAATGCACATGGGTTATTCTCCAGGATAGACTACATGCTGGTCCATAAAACATACCTCTATAAAATCAAGAGAATAAAAATTATACCAACTACCTTCTCAGGTCACGTGCTGAAATATAGATGTGAACTACAGACACAAAGGAAAAACTTTAACACCTGGAATTTAAACAGCTCACTTCTGAACAATTAGTGGGTCAGAGATGAAGTCAAAAAGAAAATCAAAAGATTCCTGGAAACAAATGCAAAGACACAAATTATCAGAATTTATGGGGCAAAACAAAAGTGGTACTAAGAGAAAAATGTATAGCTTTGCAAACACACATCAGGAAGTAAAAAGGAGAGCTACATAAGTAATAATGACACAATTTATAAAATTAGAAAGTGAGCAACAAAATGAACCAAAAATAGGTCCTCTGAAGAAAATAACAAAGCTTGGCGCAGAAATTAATAAAGTGGAAATTCTAAAAACAATCCTTTATTAATAAATGTAAAAGTTTGTTATTTGGAAAAAGTAAACAAGATTGATAAACTAGCAAAACTCACAAAGAAAGGGAGAGAGAGAAACTGAATAAACTGAATTAAATTAAAAAGGAGACAAGAAAATGTAAGCAATACACTCCAAGATATTGAGACCAACGGCATCCTCAAGGAAGAAACACCATTGTCCAAATAAGTGGTAGCAGATATAAACAAAATTTAGCTAGTTTTAGAAGCTGAGCAAAGTGAAAATGCCTGAGGCACATTTAGAGATGCTAACACAGTAGTCTGGTGTGAGCAAAGGGGCATATTCTTGTCACCAGCTGGGAAAGTGGGATTTTACTTGCTTCCTCAGTTCCAACACTACCACCTAGAACAGAGATAAAAAAAATAGTTTGCTGCTCAGTTCTTTTCTTCAGTTCTTTTTCACAGTGATGTGAAAGGATAGGCAAGGAGAAATAAAAAGTTGGGGCTAGAGGAAGTGGAGATGGAGAAAGAGGAAAAGTGGGAAAAAGAGGAAGGAAGAGAGAGAGAAAATATATTTAATGGTTGGGTCAGGAATGATGTACCTGGAATGTTATTATCACGACTATCAAAAGTTGGGCTTAAAGAAGGAACCACCAACCAAGCCATGAACAGGAAAGTAATTGAGTGATCATAATTTATAAGCATTGTTTTTGTTTGTCTGATTTTTGACAGACCTAATGTTCAATTCCTTGACCTTCTTTTGGAATCAAGTGTCCTGAATCAATCTTTCATTTTATATTGCTTCAGTTATTTTCCTCTGAAAATGTGGATTTGTTAAAAGAAATTCTTCATAAAGCAAGAGAAAAGCATTAAGGCGTCATGCATTTTGCCAGGATCATAATAAGCATAAAGAAAAATAGCAGTTATGAGTACCAGTAATTTGGTATGAAATAAAGGTGTCCTGAATTGGTTCAATTGAAGGAAATTATTGAGGCCCCAATCCATCATATTTCTTTCAGGAAACTTCACACTTTCTCTGAAAACTGATATTTAATAATAAGAAATTTGCTATGTTTATTTTTTTAAATAGAAATGTATTTGTTTTTCTCTTTCAGCTTGGGGAAGTGGGAGAGAAAGGCAGGTGAAAAATATATCAAATCCTCCTTCTCCCAATGATACCAAGAAGTATTAAAATGAGTGAAAGAATCTGTTTTGGGGGAAGGAGGAAGACACAGAGAGAAACAGAGGGAGAGAGAATAGTAAATAGAGGGGTCAAAGAGAAAGTTTAACAGGCTGAATGACCTTAAGCACAGAGCCAGGAGTAGCTCCTGAGAATCATCAAGTGTAACTTCTCACATGCCCACAGAGAAAATTATGATCACAGAAGAACACCGAGAAATCACATAATTGTCTTCACAGACCTGTGGCTTTCCTGGGTGAGAGTGAGGGTTCTCGGGTCTGGCTGTGGAGAACAGTCTTGTGACTGACAGGAATTTCTGGAAATGGCAACATCTTCCTTCCCAGAACATTGATGAACAGAATGTCTACTTCATAATGAAATCCGGCTGACTATTTGATGGACACTTAGCAACCTGAGTGGACCACATTCATGCATCTAAAGTAGTATTGACTGAAGTATACATTGCAGAAAAGTGGAAAGAAGAACCACGGGTAGTGCTTAAAGCTGCTGTAAGGCTCAGAAATGTCTTGTAGACGTAAAGTGTTCTACAAACTTGTGCACAGCTTCTATTTTGTTTACTCTCTCTTTTCAAGCATAGATTACACAAGCTGATTTCCACCTCCTTTTATTCATTTTCAAATTTCTTTCTAACTTCTGTCTGTTCAATACTAGTATCTCCTGATTCTGACATGTCTGTATTTAAGACTAAATTCATCAAGAAAATGTCATTACACTTCAGGAAAAAATGGCCTTTTGTGAGAGAAAAATTATTGAATAGGAAATATTTTGATAATTATTTGGCAGCCAGTCATTCGTATAAAGTACTGAGATCCAAGAGAAAAGATTATGTGAAAAGGGTGGAGAGATTGCAGAGGGGGTTCAAGGCATGTGGCAAACCCTCATTCAGTTTCCAACATAACATGAAGCACACGAAGCCCTGGAGACCTGAAACTTCCAGAGTGGCCCAGAAAATCCCCAACACTACAGGGCCTATGCCAGCACACATCCTCAGGTCTTGCACTGAACTTCACTAAACCAGTTAGCTGAGAATCTTCTGGGCATCTTGAGTACCACATAAGAACCTAACCCCCAAGAAAGAAATTATGAAAATGTATATATTTAAATTAATCTAGAACCCTTAAAAATTAACATAAAACCAACTATTAAGCTAATATAAATATTGCATATAAAGACTGCCCCACCACCTACCCCACTGGAAAACCCAGTAGTCCTGCTTACAGCTGCCATCTTCCCAGAAGAAAAATAAAACCTGGTATTTTCTTCACCAAGCTCCAGAGAAAAACTATAATGGCCACTGATACTTCTCAGATAGACAGTTTCTGTCTGTTACTTCTGCAGCATTTCCAGAAGGGGCAGTGGCAGAGAATCTCTGTGTGAATTTCAATAGCTAATTGCCACCCCCTACACCCTCTGACAGAAACAGCCTTTCTCTGTGATGTAACAAATTTCCAAGTAAACAAATTAGTCTTAGATCTATAAATCCTGAACTGCATAGCCTTACAAGGGCACATGACACCTCATAATTTATAGTAGTGTCAGCCTAGTAGCATCATAGGAAATCTGATGGGAAAATTACCAAGTAATCGACCAAGCTCAGTTAGTCTAAACAGGAACAGGAAGGTTCAACTGCTCAGCTAGTACTGCACAGCCACTAACCCCAATTCTTAGACACTCATTTTAGTAACACCATGGAGAGATAGAACAGTTATTGCAAATTGACCCATATTCATCTAACTTTTGATAATTCTACTTGCCTTTGTGTTGTAATAAGCAATATAAAGAAAATTTGTTTATGCCTGAAGAAGGCAGGCTAGGAGGCCAAATGAGAAATTGGCGACACTGGTGAAAGGAAAGTCACGCTGCTGGTGGATTGGTATTTCAACATTTAGTGCCTTAAACAACTGTATTATGAATAACTTGGTAAATAACTGTTGTAATAAAAATTAAGGAGAAATGCACCTATTTAGAAATCCAGTTCTGAATTGTCCATTCTGGTTTACTAATACCAGAAGTTCGAATATAATTTAATATAAATAGAAAAATAATATAGTGGAGGAAATGTTCCATACTCTCAATTTTTCACCAGTATTATTAAGCTAATATGCTTCTTATTAAATTAAGAGAGTCTGGAAGATTTTTTGACTCATAGCAATTGTTCAGAGTAATTTGTAAACATCTTCAAATACATCAACATTTATTCTATGGAGGAACAGAGCCTATATTTATCTTACATTTTTTATTTGTTATTGATTCCATATGGAAGATACAATAGATAAATGGATAGGTGGGAAGATGGAGAATAGAGCTAAAATTCTCCATTCTCTGAGAAAAATCTTCTTTACAGTTCTACAGCACATCAGACAAATTGGAAGTGAGGTGTAATGTTGGATGAAAATTCAACTTAAACTTTCCATTTTCTTATTTTCATTCAAAGAAGATCCAGATAAAATTTTTATCACTCACCACTGAAAGTCTAGATATAGTCCTCTACCATGCAGCCGACTCCCTTTTCTCATTCTTCTGCCTCCTTCTATTTCTCCTCCAACAATTTTATTGTCAGCATCTGTTTGGTTTTCTTAGTTGTCATTTTCTTGCTTTCTTTTCCACATTTGAGTAAAATCTTATACTTACCTTTCATTTTTCTGTCTTATTGTTAGGTTAGTCACTGCATCCATGCTGTTTCCAATTTTCATCAATGCATTAGGTTTTGAATATCCAGACCTTTATCATAACACATCTTCCTTTGTGAGAAAATTTGGGTCCAGAATATATTGGCTAACTGCACATAAGCACTCACTGCACAGAGATGTATCAAACATTCACATCTTATTTCCCTCTAATGATATTTTCCTGATGTTGTTACTAATGTGGTTCAGTTAAGCAGATACAGCTTCTTGCTCCTTCTGTCCCACAACCAGATGCTGAAAATAGCTCCAGAATAGAATTGATGTGGAGTGATTAAACTCCTTGGCCCTGAGAGGCTTCATTTCCTGTTCATGGAAAATCATCACACCTACTATTGGGTGCCTGCACATATATTAACTGCAATCCTGTCTCTGCTGACAGTTGCAAAGAAATATATCCATCCTCAGGAAGTTTCTTTTATATAAGCAGAAGCTTTTGTTTTTTAACCATTCGCATCCTCTGACATTAACTATTTCTAAAAGCGCATGACTTTAAGACAGAGACATATATCCATCCTCAGGAAGTTTCTTTTATATAAGCAGAAGCTTTTGTTTTTTAACCATTCGCATCCTCTGACATTAACTATTTCTAAAAGAGCATGACTTTAAGACAGAGACATAGATGACTTAGATGCTTGCCTTGCATATGGCTGTTTCGGATTTTATCCCTAGCACAACCCCAAGAACCTACAGGGTATGGCCCCTGAATGAGAGCAAAGAAAAAGCCCTGAACAAGTCAGTTGTGAACTCAAACCCAAAATTATTATAATAATAGCATGGTATTTCATTATAAATATTATAGATTATGAAAATGGTAAAAATATGTACATAGAAATGAAAGGGTTATTTTGTTTGATTTGGCTTTAAATCTTTATTCAGTGGTGCTCAGGGCTTACTGTTGGTTCTGTTCTCATGAATCACTCCAGAAGGACTTGAAGGATCCTATGAAGTGCCAGGGCTTGCACATGTATCAGTCATGTGCTAGGCAAATGTCCTACCCTCTTTATTATTGTTCCAGCCCCCCCAAATACAAATTTTAATTTATCTTACTTAATGACTAAAAATAAAATCCTAGGCTACAAACAAAGGAGCACCAAAAATATGTTCTGTGAACATTTACTAGAAAGTTTGGACTCTTATGTATATGTATGTATGTATACATATTATTTTATTGAAACCATTGTGGTCACAAAATCCTTCAAAGTTGACTTTCACATATACATTGAGTCAAGGCCATTCCTACCACCAGATTCCACCTCTCTCCACCAATGAACCCTGAGTGCATCCTATACCCATTGCTCCTGACCTGCCAGTATAACTGGCCCATTTATGTTTAGATTATTAAAGTTCAGGTCTTGTGATTCTATTGTCCTTGACTTTGGCTTGGATATTTAGTTATGTCCATTTTTTTTTCATATCAATGCATCTGAGATCACTTGGACCATGGTCCTCATCCTTTCTTTTTTCCCTTTTCTTAGTTTTATAGAAGAATTAAGGAATATGTGGTAAAATAAAGTAATCCATGTCCCAATGTTCTACAAAAATGTAGAAGCCCCTATTTAAAAGATAATAAAAAACCAAAAGAAAAGGAAAGGGAGGGAGAGAAGAGGGGAGGGAAGGGAGGGAAGGGAAGGGAAAGGAAAGGAAAGGAAAGGAAAGGAAAGGAAAGGAAAGGAAAGGAAAGGAAAGGAAAGGAAAGGAAAGGAAAGGAAAGGAAAGGAAAGGAAAGGAAAGGAAAGGAAAGGAAAGGAAAGGAAAGGAAAGGAAAGGAAAGGGAAGGAAAGGAAAGGGAAGGAAAGGGGGAAGGAAAGGAAAGGGAAGGAAAGGAAAGGAAAGGAAAGGAGAAAGGAAAGGGGAAAGGGGAAAGGAAAAAGGAAAGGAAAAAGGAAAGGAAAGGAAAGGAAAGGAAAGGAAAGGAAAAAGGAAAGGAAAGGGGGAAGGAAAGGAAAGGGAAGGAAAGGGGGAAGGGAAGGAAAGGGAAGGAGAAAGGAAGGGAAAGGAAAGGAGATAGGAAAGGGGAAAGGGGAAAGGAAAGAGAAAAGGAAAGGAAAGGAAAGGAAAGGAAAGGAAAGGAAAGGAAAGGGGAAAGGAAAAAGGAAAGGAAAAAGGAAAGGAAAAAGGAAAGGAAAGGAAAGGAAAGGAAAAAGGAAAGGAAAGGGGGAAGGAAAGGAAAGGGAAGAAAAGGGGGAAGGGAAGGAAAGGGAAGGAGAAAGGAAGGGAAAGGAAAGGAGATAGGAAAGGGGAAAGGAAAGAGAAAAGGAAAGGAAAGGAAAGGAAAGGAAAGGAAAGGAAAGGAAAAAGGAAAGGAAAGGAAAAGAAAGGAAAAAGGAAAAGGGAAAGGAAAGGAGAAAGGAAAGGAAAGGGGAAAGGAAAGGAAAAGGAAAGGAAAGGAAAGAGGAAAGAAAAAAGAAAAGGTATGTGTGTGACAGGTTTTTTGTTGGGGGGTTTGAGTTATTTTTTGTTTGTTTTTTGTTTGTTTTGTTTTTCTTTTTGAGTATTTTTTGCATAGACACAGCAGAAGATGGGAAAATAGAAAGGAAAAACTTTTGGCCTTAAAACAGGGAGACAAGACCCATGAAGCATCCTGCCATAAGAGAATTACAAGCTCCAGACATAATAAGTTGTCTAACCCCAAACTCTTTGTGATCTCAGTAAAAGTTCTCAATCATGGTTGTCACAGTCAGGTTTCTGTAGTTATAGATCGTGGTTTTTGCACAAATCCTATGTCTAAGTCAGGGTGACATGGTCACCAGCATAATTTGGTTTCATCTCACTATCACGTGGCAATTAGGCAACCCTACCCTGAAAGCCAGCTCTTGTTATTTCCAAGTCGCAAGAAGTCATATGAACCCACACTGGAGCAATTTTGTCAGTGCCAGGACGACATTAGGGCCTTCCCCAGTTGAAGTTTCATTTCTGGTGCTGGACAGAAAACTGTTCTGGTTCCATAGATGGGACCCAAGGTTCAGGGTCAATGGCCATTGTCCAGTAGTCTGAAGCCTAAGCCAAGTCACTATGACAACTGTTCAGAGTGTAAGGCTCTTTTGCAATCTAAAATTTGTGTTTCTATCCCTATTAAATAAGAACTTGTTTCTACATGTAAGATTTCCCCCATTTTAATGTGCCTATGCAAAAAGGAACAATGTCACATGATACTACTAGTACATATGGGGGTAAAAACAGCAAGCTAAGCAACCCCAATAACCTGGTTCTAACATGAACTTAGAACCCAAGAGAAACTTATCTACCAGCATATCCTACTAAACAGATCCAAAAAAGTATTGGAGAAAACTATCTCTCCATAAAGAAACAGACAATAAGAAGTATTGTATTATTGTAAGAAGTATTAAAGAACTACATCTAAAGAAATTTAGGAAGGAGACACACATATCTCCTTTAAATATTTTGAAATAGTCTGGGGTGGGGGATAAAATCCAGAGCACAGCTTCCTGTGGAGTCTGGAAAATGACTTTCAGCAGTCACGTATCAGGAAAGGTTTTCAAGTTTGGGGGGGGGGGATGTCTCAAAAACAGAATCAGAACAACTGTCCACAAAGAAGGGAGGTGGGAGAAAGGGGGCTGCTGAAAGCAAATTAGCAGCAGCAATGGAGGCAGCTTCTCAGACTAAGGCAAGGCAGGCTAGAAAACTCTTTTCACTTTGGTAGCTGGTTGGCAACTGGTTAGGGTGGGAGGAACGTTCTCGTTCCTGAGTTAAGAATTGAAGGTAAAAGGGTTAAATAGGTACAAATAACAGAACAGGGGTGAGAGAGTGAAGGCCTGAAAAAAGATTTGTAAATTGGTAAGGGCAGGCAGAAGGGTTTTATATAACAGGGGAAAGGACAATCTACATCATAGACAAATATTATGTATACTATAGATGGACATTAGACATACATTGAGGTGGCCAACACACACTCACACACACACACATAAACAGACATTGAGATTGATCCATTGGTTACACTTAAAAATATAAAGCCAGCAAATCATCATTGGTCAGAGTAAACTTTATTGAAGAAAGGCTTCCTGGGTTGTGTATAAAACCTTAATTTTTAAGTCTAGGAAACAAAACTATATGTTAATGAATGCTGTAAGAGGTATATATACCAAGAAGTATCGTTTAGCAGATCTTGGGCATCTAGGTTCCTTTCCAATTGAAAATAAATAGAATACACAATGGATGGGCACTGTAACAGGAGTTTATAGCCTGCAGCTACATATTACATTGTTACCTGTGGACATAAACATTATGTCATATAAGCAGCCATAATCAAATGAAAAATGAATAGATTAGAATTTGTGTCAGGGCATTATCTTAATGAGCATTGTCTCTGGTCTAATATAGCATTGCAACGTGAACCAGGGCAACCAACCTATGTCTACAAGTATACTGTGGATAAAAGATCAAGGAGTTATTACATACATATTAAATGAAGGTATTAAAACCTATTATAATGAACAATGTAGTGGGAGTTCATGGCTTCCAAATGCATTCTGCACCTGTTTCTATGGATAAAAGCATTAGAAAAATTTTATAGACATTTATAAAGCAGTTTATTGTTCACCTACTCAATATAAACAGCTGTATCTGTTGCTGAAGTCTCTTTGAAGTATAAAAGTATAGAAGTATAGTTCCTTCTCTTTTCCTCGCTATACTCTGGGGCTAATGGTATTGAAGACAACTACCATCATGTGCAGTTATTCTAATTGCTACATACAAGTGATATCCATTCTGTATTTATCCTTTTTCTAGCTTACTTTATTTAACATAATATCTTCTAATTTCATCCATGTTGCTGAAAATTGCTTGACTGCATCATTTTTATAACCATGTAGTATCCCATTGTAAATATGTACTACATCTTTGATCCACTCATCTGTTTGTGGGCATATAGGTTGATTCCAAGTCTTAGTTATTGTACTTAGTGCTGCTGTTGAATAGTGGTGTGTATACATCCTTTTGGATGAATGTTTTTCTGTCCTGGTGGGTAGATTCCCAAAGTGGAGGCTTCCAGGTCATATTGAAGTTTAATTTTGAATTTACTGAGAAAGCTCCATATTGGTTTCCATAGGGATTGGATCAGGCAGCATTCTCACCAGAAATGAAGGAGAGTTCCCTTCTCACCACATCCTTGCCAAAAGAAATTGTTCCCAGTGTTTTTAATGTGTGCCATTCTCACTAGTGTAAGATGGTATCTCATTGTTGTCTTGATCTGGATTTCCCTAAGAATAAGTGATGATGAACATTTTTATGTGTCTTTTGGCCATCTGTTGGTTTTCCTCAGAGAAGTGCCTGTTCATCTTCTCTCTCCATTTTCCTGGTGGTATCTCTGTCAGCTTTGGGAATGAGCATATGTTAACTTCTTAGAAGGTATTAGGGAGGGTTCTCTTTTCAATATTTTGGAAGAGTCTAAGGATCAAAGGTAGTAACTCTTCTGAATGCATGACAAAATTCACTTATAAATCTGTCTGGTCATAGACATTTATTCTCTAGCTTAATTGAGTACAGTTGCTCATAATAAGTTCTCATGATGTCTTAGATTTCTTGGGGTTCTGTTGTAATCTCTTCCCTTTTATTTCTGATCCAATATATTTAAGTATTTTCCCTTTACTTCCTTGTGTGTCTTTCCAGTGGTTTTTCTATGTTGTTTATTCTTCCAAAAACCAGCTCCTGGTCTTATTAATTCTTTGTATTTTTTGTTTGTTTCTATATTTTTATTTCTGCTTGATTTTTATTATTTTTCATCAGCTTGTGTTTGGGTTACTTTGCTGTTGGTTTTCCAGATATTTAAGTTTGTCCCTTTAGGTTTGTTGATTTTTGTCTTTTTCTCCTTTCCTAGCCTGTGTTGCTATGAGTTTGCCCTAATTACAGCCTTTGCTGTGTCCCATAGATTTTTTGGCAATTAGTTTCTTAATTATCATTAGTTTCAAGGAATCTATTTATTTTATTTCCCCTTTGATCCAGCTGTGGTTGAGTAGCATGATGTTTAGTCTCCAGGTGTTAGATTATCTCCACATCTTCTTTTTAAAGTCAATCTTGATCTCTTTGGCATTGTAGTCTGATAGGGTAGTTGGTATATGTAGGTTAAAATTGTGTCCTAAAATGTGGTCTATCCTGAAAAAAGTTCTGTGTGCACTTGAGAACAATGTGTCTTCTGATTTCTGAGGATTAAAGTTTCTGTATGCATCCATTAGTCCTAATTCTTCTAGTTTCTTATATAGGGTTCCGCCTAGTGGATCTGTCTAGTGGCGATAATAAGCTGTTGAAATCTCCCACTACTATCACATTTCCATCTATATGTTTCTTTAAGTTCGTGATCAAGAGCCTTACATATATTGTTGGGCCTACATTTGGTGCACAGATATTAATTTGAGTTAGTACTTCTTGGTCTAAAAGAAATAATTTGATTTATACAAAGAATAAAAATTAAGGGAAAACAAAAGTAAGTTCATTGCTGATAAGTCATGCTTAAGTGTTTTCATAAGCCCACTGTTTGGACTTTGTAAATTGAATTTGGTGAGAGATCATGGTAATGCCAAAAGGGTAGATGCTTTGGGGAAAAAAATTGAATCTGAAATTTTTTAGTATAATTCTGAGACTTAACTATTCTGAATGGAAATGAGATTGAGAATGGTATCTTTGCTTTGGTTTGAGGTATTGTTTTTAAACTTTCCACAAATATAAGAGAATCTTGTTTCTGTTGTGGCAGTGGGTGGTGATGTATTTGTTTTAATCTAAGTTCATTTCATTCATAGCCTCTTTCTTATTCCATTACTTGCACTGAAGTTTGATTGATCAGTCTATATAAATTGTTTTCATAAAATATCAAATCAGGGAGATTCTGATTCATAGGTTAGGTGAAGAGGAAAATAATTTTTATTTATGATGATAAAACAATACATGTATTTTATAAAAATATTCATCTTATTTTGGATCTTTACGTTCTGTTTACAAGACAAATCCCTTACCTTGACATTATGCACCAGGCATGCACATAAAATATGAATTGCTTGCTTGAGCATCTATTTTTCTAAATTTCCAGATGCTTGTGTTTCTATAAATTAAATATTCAGGTGGTTGAGTGGCAATGGAGTTTGTGAATAAAATATTTTTTGGTTACGTTTTTGTTTGGGGACCACACCTAGTAGTGTAGAATAAAGTCAGAAACTATTCCTGGCTCTGCTCACAAATGACCTTTGATAGTGCTCTGGATTGTATGTAGTCCTGGGTATTTAACCAATATTGCAACCACTGCAGCTGCATGCAAAGCAAGTACCTTGCTTAGATCTTTACTATCTAGCTAGTCCTTATGCCAATTAATATTTTGTAAAAATTTTCATTACATAAAACTATTTTTATTGTGCTAGTATTACTTAAAAGTTATTTATACCAAGCTGCTTTTGATGTAAGATTAGGATGTATAGAATATTTGTGAATGTAGATTAAAATTTAACAGACCAAATAATGCACATCATTTTTTCATGAATTCTTTTTAGTCTGAAAAACACAAGTTAATGCATTAGTTGCTGTTGCTTTGTGTATTATAGTTTAACAATGACACGTGAGAAAAATTACCACCATGTTTTAAACTCTTATTACAGTATAGAAAATTTAGTCTTCTGCCCAAAGATTCTGTCCAAAAGCTGCTATCACTGGTTTTGTAACGTAATGTACAACCCTTCAGGACTGTTTATATATTGTATCATTGTTCTGATATAGTGCATCATCTTCAGATCCATGTAGTATGTTTGAGGTTCCCATCTTTTTGAATTTTGATGGCTGTTTAATGTGGTAGAAGGTACCACATTAATTACTCACAGGTATAATAGTTCTACAGAGGGGCATATTATATTTTCGAAGAGCATCAGTTGGTGATCACTGGTCACTGCTCTGAAAAACAGGGAGAGAGAAAGGCATTTTTCACTTTAATTAAAAAATTAACAAAAATTATGTTCTTTGTATTTTAATTTATTTTTACACTTTATTTTCTTTTTTAAATAATTTAAGCACTGTAGTAACAAAAATTTATTTTATTGTGAATATAAGTTTTACCTTTTATAAATAAATTCTTTAATCACCATGACACAGTTAAAAATTGTTCATGATTGAACATACAATGTACATTGTTCATACAATGTACAATACCCTTCATCAGTGCATATTTCCTGCCACCAATTTTCCCAATTTCCCTCCTGCCTGCTCCCCTTTCTGCCTTTGTAGCAGACATATTTCTTCTCTCTGAGAGAAAAATTTTAATGGACTAGCAAATTGGTGAGAACCTCTAACTACAAAGAATGTTAATAAAAATAGGGTTAATTGATGAATTTTTATTTTATATATTTAATAGACATGTGAGGTTCTACTCTGGCCATTCTCTAGAGCAGAGCTTGTAGCATCTGGAGAAAATTGAAGGACACTGAGTTTGGTACTAACACAGAATGGGGAGAAGAAATCAAAGATAAAGATAGAAATTGGCGTGTTTATAGTTTGGTAATCTGAAGGAATACTTTTGTTTTTAAAGCTGAACTAGGGTGACAAAAATTGGTTCTCAATGTTAGGTAGTCTTGTTAAAATGTTTATCTCTTCATATGAAGAGAAATAAAGTGTCCCCCAATTGTATCCAATGTTCTATAGCCTTATGGATCTTTCCAGCAGTCTCTGAACATAATACCACTTACTTTGGCAAAACACCTGTATAGATAATTTTTAATTATTGTTAAAAGGTATTCTGACTATATAAGTACTATCTATGTTTTAAATTTACAATACAAAAATATCCCACTATAACTCATTGATTTATTAAATGTGCACTGTTTCCCAAACTTTGTGTCTAACATGTGATTCTAGACACCTTTAAATTGTGTGTGATTCCTCCACATCTCTACAAAGTGCTCAGCACATACAAGGGCCAAAGTAAATTGTAGTTGTATGGTAAAAGAGTAACTGTTTTACTTTAGGAGAGAAAAATTTATCCCACTGTCTGTAATTCTTTGATTTTTATGTTTATAGTAACAATTATATTGAGTCACTCTAATACAAAAAAAAGACCTAATCAACTGTATTAATCTAAATTATCCTCTACAACTCAGAAATAGACATGATCATCTTTGTCAAAATTCATGTTTGAATGTGTTTTGTTTTTGTTATCGCTGTGCCAGTGATTAAATCTAGGGCTTCATGCTCACAAAGCTCACACTTTGCTGCTAAATCATACACCGATTTCCATAATGTATGTTTGGATCCAAAAAGTTTTACCATTTATTCTAGACTTTGGAATGAACTGAGGGAGTAAGGCACACAATCGCACTAATGCATAGTTGCTGACTTTTCCAGCATAGCAGCATCTGAAAATCTTCAATCTAGCTAATTATATGCAATGTAACCTGAGCTATAAATTGAACCTAGCAATGAGACTATGACCGAGCATGTATCTGTAATGTTTATGAGCTATAAGGTCATTGCTGAAAATAGCAAGGAACATAGTTTTAATAGACTGCTGGCCTCAAAGGAAATTATTAATTAAATTTTATCTTCTCCCTGGCATGCTTCAGTGCCACCACTATGAGTCTTTAGACTCGGTGATACTACTCCTCAGTTAATAACTGGCCTTATCATCAGGCTGGCAGTCATTGAATATGCTCCTTTGTCTGACACCAATCATGAACTGCAGTGTGGGATGTCAAGATTTCTGCAAATGCCAATACCATGCTTCACTGTACATCAGGACTAGGGTTGAGATCAAATGATAGGAAGTCCAAAAGTCAACTGAAGGCAGAGTAATCCATTTTCTGGAAATGAGATGGGGGCACAGTCCTGTTACCAGCAACTAGCCTCATCAGCTCCTGTGAAATCTCCCAAACACCTAAAATCACTCTCACAGACAAAAGAAAATGAGACTCAATTGTCATTTTGTTGATACTATCCAAATGAATATTATTTTTGAGTCTCAAGCTGAAGATGCAGACTCAGCTAGAAAAGCCAGAACTGAAATATCATTTCAAGCTACTTTCTTTGAGAGATTTCCCAAATGAATTCGTGGGCTCAGCCCACGAATCAAAAATGGCATGTTTTGCTGCTGTGGCTGTTTGTCGCTGCTTGCTGTGTGAGCCAGCTGTGTTCATCCTGCCCACCCTGGATTCCCACCTTCACTGTTTTGTGATCAGCGGGCAGCTGTCCTGAAGACCCATGGAGCATATTGGGACCCAGCCCTATTTTCTGTAGATAGGCAGCCCTGCCCCTCTAATGGGGATTTAAGCGTCTTCCTTTCAGGGAAGACAGCAGGTAGAGTAGAAGGCACAAATGTGTTGATTCTATGCAGTTTTCCAAATCATTACTGAAGCATGACTTCTGTGGCCAAGCCCTGTATTTTAATGGCTGGACCATTTACCTCAGCTTTATAAATTTGAGCTACTGACCCTTCTTATCTCTTCATACTTTTCTTTGCTCTAGAAAACTTAGAGGACAGAAAATTTTGGAGTGAAGGTGCAATGCTAGATGCCTTAACAGTGTTTGCCAGGGAAAGATGGTGCTATATGCTACTAATAAGACCAAGAATGAGAAAGACACAGTCCCTTAGAGGAGAAAAATAAAGCATTGGCATTAGCCATGACTACTTTTTTCAGTCTTTGAGAATGCCGCATATTTGAGGTTAGGAGCTTGTATGGATATTAGATTCGCATCTTTATATGATTCAATACCTGCATATTTTCCTGATTAGGAGAAATTTATTTCACAGAACCCTTTATAAACAATTTAATGTGAATTATGTTATGTAAATGTGTTATTTCCTCCCCCAACTTCCTGCCTATATCACCCAGAAAGGGAGACCCTCCCACTGGAAGTGATCTGTGGTTGGTAATTTAAGGGAGAGAGAGAGACTCAGCAAGGAAGACACAGCAGGGAGAGAGGAGACACTGGATGGAGGCAGAGGATGCAGAAAGGCTGTGTAGCTTAGAGGCCATGTGAGGAATATGCACATGGTGGTTAGGGCCTTAATAAAGCTGGATGACTCCTGAAACTTCATCTGACTGCTGTACAGACCTGCCAGGCCATAGGTGCTGCAGACACCAACCAGGGCCGAAAAAGGCCTCACCATCATCCATCCATCCATCCATCCATTACCAGCACTTAATAATTAATCATTAATACAACATAAATGGATGAACTATATAGACATTTTGAGCAAGAGATTGATAGCAAAGACTAATATTAGTGGAGATGTCAGTGAGCCCAACATAGTAATGTCCTCAGAAGCACTCAAATTCACAGCCTGAAGAAGCAAAGACATGGTTTTCACCTGGGACATGTTTTGGTTATGTGAAGATCTCATAGGTATTCCAGTTCTTAAAAGTTAAAGGCATTTAGACACCCCTGGTATCCACCATCCTGCATTTGTTGAACTCCTAGAATCTCCCTGTTGAAGTGATCCTCAGTACTCAAAAGCTTAAATCTGAGAGCCATACATTCACTGCTAACAATATTTTATCAATTTATATATTATATATTTATAATTTATATATTAGATTTATATATTAGAATTTATATATTAGAACTAATTGAGGCATTTAGTGAATTAAAGTTTATCTGCTCTAACTCTTTGATAATATTTTCAGTGATGGACTACATGTACAATGATGTCCACAATAGGCTATTCCTATAGCCTAGGTGTGAAATAGGCTGTCCAATGTAGCTTTCATAATTAAATTCTATGACGTTGACACAATGAAATGAGCTGCCAATGTATTTCCCAGAACTGATCCCCAATCTTTTTTTTTTTTTTTTTTTTTTTTTTTTGGGCCACACCTGGTGGTGTTCAGAGGTTACTCCTGGCTGTCTGCTCCTGGCAGGCACGGGGGACCATATGGACACCAGGATTTGAACCAACCACCTTTGGTCCTGGATTGGCTGCTTGCAAGGCAAACGCCGCTGTGCTATCTCTCCGGGCCCCTTATCCCCAATCTTAAATGCTACACTGTATTAAATAAAACTATATCTTAATTATAATATGAAGGACATTTTTTATTTTTCTATTATACATAACAATCTTGTTATGTATAAAATATCAAAAATATATAGCAAAATATATCAAAATATATTTCAAAAAATAACAAAAATACATATTAGTATATATTTATATTTATTTATATAAATATATAATATGTCAAGTATATATCTAAGAATAACAAAAACAAAATGGTTTTATACAGAACACAATATTGCTTACTGATTTTAAAAACAATATTTGTTGCCAAGGCAGTTTTGGTCCGAACACTAACGGAATCTTTGGGGTCCCTCCTGAAAGTGGGTGATGGATTCGGTGGACAATAACAGAGCAACACTCAGTAGTAGAGTAAATATGAATTCTATCTTTTTGAATGCTATGGTGATGTATTTAAACATGATTTTTATGTGTGAAAGACAGCCTACATCTGTTTACCTGCAAGGTTAAAAATTTGTACTGCCTTATTAGCAAAAGCTTATCAGTACATACTGTTTGATCTATAAATTTCTTCACACAAATAATTCACAGGCCTTTATTGTGGGTTACAAATCTAAAAGATAAGTTTCAACTAAAAGACAGAGAGGAGTCTCTGAGCCAGAAGCTTTTCTGGGATTAAAAGGGCAAATTTTAACATCTCAAAGATTTTACTCCCAGGCCCAGACCCTGGGTATCAATTTTGAAGTAAACTAAAAGAGTAGCAAGTTGCCAGTTATTCCTATGAAGGGTCCCTTCATCTGAGAGAACAAACTTTTAAAAGATACAGGACATCTTTTTAATGACTATCTTCACTTTGAGTATTACAGAGTTTTTTTTATGTTTCTCTTGATGCTGAGTATTACAGGTAAAGGGCTATTTAATCAAGGCTACATTTGCCTGTATTGATTCTTTCATCTGGAGATAAATGTTCAAACATGTACATACTTAGAACAGAAGAAAAATTTATACTTAGGCCAAATAAATGTTTGCAACTATCAATAAGCTAAGACTGAGAAATACCACCGTCACTTATTAGGCGAGTGATCTCTCTTTGAGATCTGGTCTCATTTAGCCATGCTGGGTCCACTCCACAGAGTGCCTACTGATTTTAGTTTCTCCTGAACCACGGCAATGACAATTTGTAAATTCAGATGATCTTATATAACTATACATAATACCACTACGTTATACATTTAAATGGACATTTTAGCTATCTTAAGTGTATGACTGAATAGCATTAGTTATATTCGCAATGCTGTAAAAAACTGTCTCCACTATTCCCAAAAATTTTATCATCCCAAACTCTGTGCCAAATAAGTAATTTTTCATAGATTTTCATAAATTTTCTCCCTCTTGTCACTAGTAACTATCTCATCTACTTAATATACCCAATTATCCTTTTTTGTCACTAAGAACTTGCCTGTACAAAGTCTTCATATTAGTGAAGAAATATAATTGTCCCTTTTTGTCTGACTTCCTTCAGTTGGCATAGTGTTTTTAAGGTGTATCTATTTCCTAACATAAGAAATCTATTTCTTTTATGACTGAATTATATTCACTTTGTTTTTTCTTTCATTTGTTGATGACCACATGAATGTTGTCCACTGGGGCCGGTGAGGTGGCGCTAGAGGTAAGATGTCTGCCTTGCAAGCGCTAGCCAAGGAAGAACCGCGGTTCGATCCCCTGGCATCCCATATGGTCTCCCCCAAACCAGGGGCGGTTTCTGAGCGCTTAGCAAGGAGTGACCCCTGAGTATCAAATGGGTGTGGCCCCCCCCAAAAAAAACAAAGTACAAAAAAAAAAGAATTATGCAGCATGTAGAGTTTCTACTTTCTGTTCTTCAGGAACAAAATACTTAATGAAATTGTGTCGTCTTATCATATAAGGATATTCAGGATTCTGAGCACTGTTTCCTGAAGAGACAGAAAATTTTCTGAAGAGACAGATATTTTCCCCTTTGTTAGTGTTTGTATATATTATATACATATACTGTTTTATTCTGAACTTGATATTTATTCTATTAGTGTATATCTTATTTTATGGCAATATCATACTGTTGAATTACTATAACTTAAAATCTATTGTGAACTCAGGAAGTATGGTGCCTACATATTTGTTGTTTATTTTATAGGGCCATAATTTATGCTACATTTTTATTAATTAATTTAAAGAAAATACATCACAGTTAATACAGTTGATTCTTTATTTTTTTATTTTCTTTGCCTAATTACTCTACTAGATTTTGAATACTATGTCAGAGTGATAGAAAAGATATCTTAGTCTTATTTCTAATTTTAGGGATTAGACTTTCAGTCTTTTATGGTTGCATGTAATGTTAAACATTTTAAAATATATGGTATTTATCATGTTAATATGAAATGTTTTCTTTTATTCCTAGTTAATGGTTATTTTATTATGAAAGTGCATTAGATTTTTTCTAGTATATTTTGTATCAGCTGAGATTATAATGTATTTTTACCTTAATTTTCTTAAGATTGAGGTGCATATTGATTGTGTGCTATATTTTTGATATCATACCATCCTTACAATAATAAAATATATTTTTCTTTTTCAGGGTGCTATATTGCCGATTGTTTCTTAATATTTTACTGTGAATATCTTCATCAATATTCAGAGTAATGTTGGCTTGTAGTCTCATTTTTCTTTTTTTTCTCCCCTACCCTGTAGTCTCATTTTTCTAATATTATTTATTGACTTTGTTATTACAGCAATGTGGGTGTCACAGAATGAGTAAGAAAGTACTTCATTTTCTTTTGTGGTTTTTAAAAAATTTGAAGTCCCAGATAAGAACTAATATTAATCATTCTTTCAAGTTCTGGTAAAACTCACTACCACAGATCTCTGATACTGGGCTTTTCTTTTAGAATTTTTTACTTTAGAAATTATTTTTGGATTTTGACTACTAACTCAATTTTTTTACTATTTAGAGGTCTAGTCTGATTTTTTAAGTCAATTTGGGGTACCTGTGTATTTCTAGGGGTATATTTTTGTTTTATCTAGTTTATCAATTTGTTGGTGTAGAGTTATGCATAATTATGCATAATCCATTTTATTACTGTAAAGTTGGAAGTAATGTTAGTATGTTTATTATTTATATCACCTAACATTAGGAAATTTCTATTTGATTTTCATTAAATTCTACTCAAGCAACTTCACAATTTGGTCTTAGGTATCAAACTACTTTCTTAATTTAATTTAAGATAAAAATTTACTGCAAGGCAGCCTAGTGGGGAGTAAAAAAAGGGGTATATGGGATGCATGGTGGGAACGAGTGGAAGGAGGACAACATTGGTGGTGGGAATGCCTCTGATTCAATGCCACTATGTGCCTAAAATATTACTGTGAAAGATTTGTAATCCACTTTGGTCAAAATAAAAATTATTATAAAATAAAAAATTTACTGCTAGGGCCAGTTCAATGGTCTTTGCACAACAAGCTTTGCATTCAGAAGTTCTCTGTTAAATTCATATATCACAAAGTCCTTTAGACACCGCTGGAATTGTCCCCTGAGCTACAAATGATTTTTAAAAATAAATTTTATATGTATTGTTGTTTGTGATATTAATTACCATAATTGCTACCATTTATCGTTTTTCATATACCAGATACCATGTCAGAAGCAATCAACAAACTTTATGTCACTTAACTTTTTTATAAACTACATGGAATATGTATTATTATCCTACCAATTTTTAGAAAAACTAAAGCACAAAGCATTTAAATTGCTCACTGAGTCAGAGCATGAAAAAATTCTAGAAACTCAAGACAAGGGATCATTTTTGTCAGGTATTATGAGTCCACAGAATCCACTGGGCCTCCAAAATATTATTTTTGCTCTCATACTTCTACTATATTAAGGTATTTTATATCCTTTTGTAACTGATACCAATTATCGCCACTGGCCATTACAGAGCTGTCATGTCTTGATGAAAGAGGAACGTGAGATGATGGGATCTTTGGAGGAATAGAGGGGAAGTATGGAAGCAGGTTGTTACAGGTGGCACTAAACAGATTATCTGGATAAATTTATATTTTTAAAAATATAGAGCAATAAAAATTTTCCCCTGCAGATAAGAGAGCACTGATGAAAGGATCAGTGTTGAAACATCTGCCTGAAACCCAATTGCAAATAACTTTGTAATTTCACAATGACTAAATAATAAAAAATACATAAATTTGAATGTTTAAAAATTGGCCTCTGAAATGAATTCATTAAAAATAGAATTTTCACAAATGTGTTTTTTCTTTTAAACTTCCTTTTCTTACTGTTTATTTATATTTATATTTTATTTTTAATAACTTTCATTTATCAGAAACAAATATATTATGATCAACTATATCAAATAAATACATTTTCTTCAAATTGGCCTCTGTAGTTAAACTATCATAGTGACTAGTGAAAAATACATAATAAATGTTTAAAAATTGGCTTCTGTAGTTAAGCTATGACAAAGTCGGAGCAATGTAAAGGCAGAAAAGGCATTCTTCCTTAGAATACTGTTAATTTTGCTCTAAATTAAATATGAAATAAACTGTTAGGAGCAAATTGAAATAAAAAGGAAAAGGAGGACAAACACTAATTCAGGGAAATAAAGAACTGAGGTGAATGCCTGATATTGCATGTCCCCCTCTACCCCTTGGCATGGTCCTGCAGGACCCTGGTACCACCAACCTTGAACACTGCATGACTGGGCCCTGACTCTTCAGTATTATGGGGCGTGGCCTACAAAACCCTGCTGGGGAGCACGCCCCCATGGAAGGAACAAATTTTGATTACTTTGGGCTTATGTGTCATTTCATTCACTTGCTCTGTATTCTTTCAGACATCCATTCTTTTAAATAGGTCCTAATTTATGGTTCTGATGAAATTGCTCATCCAAGGGAAAACGTGTTATCCCCCTTGGTTCATCAAATACTAAAAGGGGAGTAGTAATACATAAAGATATTTTCAGTGCTTTCACTCAAATCTGAATCTTGTAAACCAGTGTGAAAGAGCATGGAGCCTGGCTCTGCTTTGTGAAGACTTTTTGAAAGATGAAATGAGGAAAGGCACCACAGAAGGAGCTCCTAGAACACAAAAGATAGTACACAACATGGTCCTTGCTCAGAATCCATCCTACATCTAAGACAGTCTTCACTGATGGGAAAATACTATTTAATCCTTCATGCTGATTTAAAATTCCATCAGAGGGAAGCAATGCATTTCTTTTTGGGAGGTTTGTAATGGAAAATGTGTTGCTGCATTAAATTTATCCTTACTACTACTAGAGTCCTTTAAATGCTAACACAATTTTAAAACAAAACAAAACACTGTAATGTGAAAGTATATTTTCCACATAAGAACTCATGTACAATGCATACTAAGTGCACCTGTAACTTCTAATATCTCCAGGAAATATCCCTCTTTTTAAACCATAGGCCTTCCTCAAAATTTACATTTTATTGAGTTTTAGTGAAACCTGAATATGCTTCTAGCTATTAAGTTCTTGAATAATTAATGTAAAAATGATTGGCATTTCAAAATGGGTCTCAAAGAAGAAAAATCAGTAGCACCTGTTCACAAGGGATCTATTGTGTTCAGTGATCAGAAGCTGAGACCTTATCATCCGTCTCCAGGTTGTCAAGCCAGTTAGCATAGCCTTTGAAATGTCTGTACTGGTGCTGAGCAATGAATCAAAGAGACATTTTATTGCTCCTTCTGTAATCTTGGCCGTTGATGATGGCCAGACCATGGGATTAGACCTGCCTCTAAAATTCTGGCCCTGGGAGCTTCAAACTGAGATCTCGTGATATTCTTGAATGTTTTCCTTCCACTTCTTCCATCTATGTATTTCATAACAATTCAGTCAGAGTAAAACCTTGGTTTGGTTTCTGCTCACTTGAATTATCCTTTGCACAACAGGAAAAGTCATCTACAGCTTTTCAAAATGCAAAGAAGAGAGTCCTATGGAGCCTTTGTCACTCATCATGCAAAAATAAGCTCTGATTTTGCTTTATAAAGAAAGCCACTGTCCATATAGGACTTTTTTTTTTTTGAGAAGGAAAACAGAATGTTTTGGAGAAGGGAAATAGATTGCTCTAAATTAGGCTAAATTTGCTGGAAACCAAAAGCCTCTTTCAGGGCTTCAGCTTCATTCCCAGATGCAGATGCATGTGAGTCTGGCCTTGACTGATGCCTCTTCCTGACACCAACTCAAGTCCCAGCTCAAATATCACTTCCTTTGTGCTGTTATACTCCACTCAACAGTTTACTTGCTCCCTCTTCTCTGACCCACTGCCCTTGACATTTCTCCCTCGCTATGATAGTTCATTATCAAAAATTTGTCAATACAGATAAGCAGTAAAAAAGTAAACTACCTGTTTGCACACCAACCAGTAAATTCTGATAATATTTTGGTATATAATTTTCCATTTAATATACTAAGTTTATATATATACTAAGTTTAATATACTAAGAATTTTTCTATACATATATTTTATATGTATATATATACTATAATGTTTAAAATATTTTAACTTAATAGAATACTGTGAACAATTTCACCTTCTTAAGAATTCTTCTCAGGCTGGAGCAATAGCACAACGATAGGGTGTTTGCCTTGCATGCATCCCACCTGGGACGTACTTAGGTTAGATCCCAAGAATTCTTATGGTCCCTTGAGCTTGACAGGGATTTCTTAGAGCAGTGCTAGGAGAAACTCAAGAGCTCCGCTAGGTGTGGCAAAAAAGAAAGAAAAGAAAGAGAGAGCGAGAGAGAGAGAGAGGAAGGGAGGAAAGAAAGAAAGAAAGAAAGAAAGAAAGAAAGAAAGAAAGAAAGAAAGAAAGGAAGGAAGGAAGGAAGGAAGGAAGGAAGGAAGGAAGGAAGGAAGGAAGGAAGGAAGGAAGGAAGGAAGGAAGGAAGGAAGGAAGGAAGGAAGGAAGGAAGGAAGGAAGGAAGGAAGGAAGGAAGGAAGGAAGGAGGAAGGAAGGGAGAAAGGAAGGAAGGAAGAAGAAAGAAAAAGAAAGGAAGAAAAATGAAGGAAGGAAGAAAGAAGAAGGAAGGAAGGAAGGAAGGAAGGAAGGAAGGAAGGAAGGAAGGAAGGAAGGAAGGAAGGAAGGAAGAAAGAGAATTCTTAACTGATTTTTTATATCTGATATGTGTTTATTATCTGATAGTTGGAAATGTTAGTTTTTTATATAGTTGGTGTTTGATATTTACTTGTACAAATAATTGTGATAACACAGAGACAATAGAGATGAGGGCTGGAAGGTCTGACCCTCAATATGAAGCTTACCACAGAGTGGTGTGTGCAGCTAGAGAAATAACTACACTGACAACTACCATAGCAATGGTAGTGTGTAGAGAAATAGAATGCCTGTCTTGAATAAAGGCAAGGAAAGGAGTGGGGGAGGAGTGAGATGGAGAGCATTGGTGGTGAGGATGTTGCACTGGTAAAGGGGAGGTTCCTTTTTTTTATATACATATATATAACTAAAACCCAACTACAAACATACTTGTAGTAATCATGATGCTTAAAGATATTTATAAAACAAAAAATAATTGTGGTAAGTATTTTTTATTTTATTTTAACCACTGTGCTTTACAATTTTACTGTATTTCATTTTATGCATACAACATCCCAATATCAGCCCCTCCACTAGAGTGCCTGTTGCTACCAACATTCTCAAAGGCCCATTCTCTCTCCCTTCCCTTCTACCTATGTCACCATCTTTGCCCCATTCCGCATATCTCACTGCCCTCAAGCTTCAGTCTATAGATCAGTTTTTAGATTCTTAAATTGGTTTTTGGTCACTTGTTCCCTTACTATAGATTTTTATATTTCATACATGAGAGTAGAATTTGTCTATTTGTCTCTCTTCTTCTGGCTGACTTCATTCAACATTATACCCTCCAAATTTATTGATGTCAAATTGCGCAATTTCATCTTTTCTAATAGCCAAGTAACATGTACCATAAGTGTACCATGTTCCTTTATCCACTCATCTGTTCTTGAATATTTGGGATGTTTCCAGATTTTGACTATTGTGAATAGTGCTGCAGTTAGCATAGGAGTATAAATGCCTTTTCCATATTGAATTATTTGACCCATGGATAGAAGTGAGATTGTGGATCAGTTCTTAAATTTTTGGTATGCTTTCTTATTGTTTTCTAAAATGGTTATATCAGTCAGCATTTTCACATCAGAGATTGATACTTACTTTCTCCACAACATCCATGACAGCACTGGATTTGATTTTTGTGTTATGCACCAGTCTCACTAGTGTGAGATATCTCATTGCTATTTTGATTTCACTTCCCTGATGATCAGTGATGCAGAATCTTTTTTTTTTTCACATAGATCAGTGATGTGGAATCTTTTTTCACATACCTATGATAATATGTATATCATCTTTAAAGAAGTTTATGTTCACCTCTTCCCACTTTTGATAGGATTGACTGGTAAGCCTTAGGTTACCACTAATTTATGTGTTTTTTTAAATTAAACCTTTGTCAGAGGAGTGGTAGTCAAATTTTCCCAGTTTATCGAGTGTCTTTTTTATTCTACTTATCACTTCTTTTGCAATGTAGAAGTTACATTTGAGTAGATCCATTTTTATTTTTGTTTTTGTTTGGTCAACAGTATTGAATCATTGAAGATATCTTTGAATCTAGTATCATGAAAGGCTCTGCTTATGTTTTCATATATATAAATTATGAATTGAGGTCTTATATCCAGGTCTTTAATCCACTTTGAATTAACTTTTGTTCAGAGGATAAAAAGGATGAATATTAGCATAACTGGGGGAAAAGACCTGATTTGGAGTCTTTGATATTACGGAGGTGTTTGGTGTGAAGTGACTCAAGGCAGTAATGGCAGTGAAGAGGAAGGAATGAAGTGTTTAATTCCCCCAAACAGCCACAAATTTAGAACTTTTTTTTATTGGTTTCAAGATCACATTGAGTGATGCTCAGGGCTTGCTCCTTACTTTATGCTGAGAGATTACTCCTAGAGGTTCTGGGAGGACGATATGTGGTACCAGAAATTAAGCTCAGGTCAACTGCATGCAAGACAAAGTGCCTATCCACAAGTGTTGTTTCTAGCCCTTAGAATAAGTTCCTTTTTAGACTGCTCGATTTCTCAGTCCATAGTACAGCAGGTAGGGCATTTGCTTTGCATATGACTAACTGAGTTTCAATTTCCCAGTACACCATATGGTCCATTAAACACAGTCAGGAGTGATCCCTGAGTATATAGCTAGGAGTAAGTCCTAAGCACTCCTGGATGTAACCTAAAAACAAAAACAAAACAAGAAAACTGCTATACTTGCCAGTCCTTCAAATAGAAATGTCCTATATGCCTCTCTAATAGGCTATTTCTCCCTATGGCACAATAGGGATTCATTGTTACATCGTAATTTATTGGTGATCAGCCCTGTTTCAAATGCCTGGTGACAAGCATCAGCAATATTTTGACTCAGTAGAATTCTTCTGTGCTACAAAAAAAGGATGCTACATAAGAAGGATGCTCTAAGGAATAGCGGCTACATCAAAAATTAGAAATGTCCTTAGGAACATGATGCCAGGAAAGTTTCTGGCATCACCAATTAATGCAAGCAAAATACAAGTGAAGTGAAATGTGCTTCTAAATTGTATAATAGAAAAGCCCGAGTTCTTAGATTTCTTAAATAAGTCATTATACTGAGGGTTAAATTTCAGATTAAACTTCAATGTTACGTGACAGTTACAGAGTCTCAAATATGTGGTTCATGTTTGCCTCTTCCCTAACCTAAATTTAGAGACATTGAACTAGCAAGTAGAAACTCAAGAAGTTACCTAAGATAATTTGTGTTCCTCACAATGTGCTTATGTTTTTTAATGACAGCATTTGGGCAAAGAACATGAATTGAAAATTGCTATAATAACTACTCTTGTTGGCCAGAGATAGCACCAAGAGCTAAAGTATTTACTTTGCATGAGTGACGTCTAGGTTTAATCTCTGGTACCACATGGTCCCTGAGCACTGCCAGGAGCAGCCCTGAGCACCATGCTGAGGAACACCAGATTTGGCCTAAAGTTCCTTCCTCCCAGTAGGTAAAACTTATTCAAATAAATTGTGTTTTCCATCTAAATTTCAGTTCAATGCCAACTTGGCTATTTTGAGCTGCCAATGCTCCTATCTGCCTAAAAGTATCCTTCCTTCCTTCCTTCCTTCCTTCCTCCCTTCCTCCCTCCCCCCTTCCTTCCTTCCTTCCTTCCTTCCTTCCTTCCTTCCTTCCTTCCTTCCTTCCTTCCTTCCTTCCTCCCTCCCTCCCTCCCTCCCTCCCTCCCTCCCTCCCTTCCTCCCTCCCTCCCTCCCTCCCTTCCTTCCTTCCTTCCTTCCTTCCTTCCTTCCTTCCTTCCTTTCTCCCTCCCTCCCTCCCTCCCTCCCCTCCCTCCTCCCTCCCTCCCTCCCTCCCTCCCTCCCTCCCTCCCTCCTCCCTCCTCCCTCCCTCCCTCCCTCCCTCCCTCCCTTCCTCCCTCCCTCCCTCCCTCCCTCCCTTCCTTCCTTCCTTCCTTCCTTCCTTCCTTCCTTCCTTCCTTCCTTCCTTCCTTCCTTCCTTCCTTCCTTCCTTCCTTCCTTCCTTCCCTCCCTTGCTTCCTTCATACTGCCTATTGAGGTGTTTATTCAGAGTTCTTGGGGTGGGCTCTTGTAAGGATCTCCTAAAATGGTTGTTCCTTTAGTCAAATGTTAATTTAGAGAGAAATTTTTGTCCTATTTTTTCCACATGTTATTAAACCTTAAAAGAATGAAATGAGTTTCCTTTTTGGAGTGAAATTTGATTGCTTCTTCATCAGTGACAAAATAAATCGACTACAGAAGCGGCATTACAACTTCTCTTGAGAAGACATTCTTCTTGCACAGAGAGTCACCTAGGTCAGAAGCAAAATGCAGGCTTTTCTAGAGTGTCTGTTGTCTGATTTTCTTTGCTTTTCTTTTTCTACATTGGTGACTTCCTAATACTTGTTTAAAGATCATCTAAAGTATCACCATCTTAATTCTTTGATAACCAGATTACTAGACCTTAAGAGGCTATAAATATCTGGCCAGTGGCTTAACTAGACACTTTCCAAGGTGACCCGCTATAAGACATGAGGAATGGTGATATAGAAGTCATTCTTTGAGAGAGATTGACTTATAATCTTCTGATGGCTATTTAGGAGAACTAAGGTTGTTTTATTAGGAATATTCCAAGTACTTCCTGTGGTCAGAAGTCTGACTTAGGGGCCGGGCGGTGGCGCTAAAGGTAAGGTGCCTGCCTTGCCTGCGCTAACCTTGGACGGACCGCGGTTCGATCCCCCGGTGTCCCATATGGTCCCCCAAGCCAGGAGCAACTTCTGAGCACATAGCCAGGAGTAACCCCTGAGCGTTACTGGGTGTGGCCCAAAAACCAAAAAAAAAAAAAAAAAAAAAAAAAAGAAGTCTGACTTAACTTATTTTCTCTATAAATCACAAGAAAACCAAGTTTTATAACTAGAGCATACTGTAATGGCAGAATCTGTAAGTACAAAGAGCAGCCAACACACTGAATATGAAAAATGATGGTCATCGTACTTTCAACTTGGACACCATTCAACTATGTCTTGTGATTCAGAGAAGTACAGATGTCATCAATGATAAGTCAGATTCAACATAAAGAACTTTCAGTCATTTCTGATCATGTCAAGGTTATGTGCCTGTTTTGCTCTGACTTCTCTTTGAATTCAGGTCTTACTTTAAAGTCCATAAGAATAAAGAGAAGAGAGTACCTTACCTTTTTCCTTGAATTCAATAGCCCTTCTTTTGGAACTTTCTTTAGCAGTGTTAATCATTCCAAAAATTCTTTTGGTACTATGAGAATACATATGATGTAGGTGGGGTTTCTTCAGTTCATCCTCATAACAGAATGTGAAACATTTGGTTATCACAAAAAGAACTAAGATTTTTTGTTTGATAAATGTAAACATGGCTAGGCAAAATACAGTTATTATTTGTAACTATGTATCTGGGAAACCATTTAAAAGTTAGTAGTAATTTTTACAACATAGAAAACACCCCTTACCTATCTGGAATTTAATAACGATTATAAATTCATTATGAAATTCACTGTATTCACTTTTGACAGAATCTACTTAGTCCCTCCAAAACTCGTATTTACATCTATGTGTTGTCTACCATGAATTTAATTAATCCTGGTCTCATTACTGTATCTGAGAAGAATGACATTCTTAATTTTATCACAGTAAAATATGAATAAATAAAGTATTAATACTGTATTAGTAGCTATAATAGCTACCATGATGGTTTAGATAAACCAAAGCAGCCAAAATATGTATGGCTATATAAATGAAAGTGTACACACATATGCATTTGAGGTATACTTGAAAGTATTGTTGAGGGAAGTAACTGATTTAGAGAGACATCTTCAGCAAGCTGAGTTGATCAACTCTTTATATTAAAGGTCTTCTGTTATCTTAATCTTAGTAGACACATGATGATCTAAAACCTGTGACCTCTGCAATGAACTTATAACTAAATGGAGCAACATAATGGAGAATAATGAACTCAATTTTTCAAAAATTCTTTTGTCACCTGACCTGTCACCCTTAGCACAGTCACAGCCCTTCACAGCAGGTTATTTCTGTCTCCCTGTCTACACTTCTTTTAGATAGGAGGGCCCTCTTACCAGTCCTATAAAGATTACTTTACTTGTCCTTTAAGTCCCAGCATCTTCAGTCTTCATGGAGCTGATTGTCATTCTGTGCATCCTAACTCTTTGTATTTCTCTTTTCTGTGAAGTCTTTTAAAAATCATTAAAATGATTTAAAGTCATCATTGGATAAATAACCTCTATCTTCTGTATGTTAATCTGTATCTGCAGTCCTTAGAATTTCTGCCATATAATATATGTTTATTAAGTACTATTTCCACTATTTCCACACTGTGAAGACAATACTATTGCAGCATCAGAGTGTGGGATTAGTGGGTGATTTTCTACTTGGTCCTGTCACCTGTCACCAGGTGCTGGGTATTAACAAGCATTACTGATCACTGCATGGTCAAAACATTCTTACTGCTCTTATTTATTCTCCTTTGCAAAAAATAAAAGTGAGAGAGAGGGTGAAAAGAAATCAGCTGGCACTTAAACAGACTTTCCTTTTCCTATCCCAGTCCTGGGGAAGCTCTTGCTATGTGTTCTCAGGTGCGATGTGTTTTGTGCACTAGAGCCATTTTCTTTCCTGCCTGTTTGCTTGATTCTGAGCAGATCAAGAGCAAAAGCACTTTGGCTGTCATGACAAGGGCATGACTCCAGAGTTGAAGGCTGATGTTTTAAGTGTACTTTGGTTCAGGTTGTATTGATTTCTCCCCCTCTGCTTTATTCTGGCCAAGTGCTCCAGGCAGAAATCTCATAGAACAGACTCAAGAGCTGCTCCTGGAGCCAGGAGGGTCAAGGGTCACTGCTCTGATATGTGGGGGGCATTAGCCAAATGGCAGAGGCTCAGCTAAGGGAACTCAAAGTGTCTGCAGTCATATATTGGCATTCCTCTGTACATGAGACTTATTACCTGCCCACCACGCACACTGCAGGCCTGAATCTGGCCTGGCTTGCTTCTAGAACAACGATGCTGGTCACACAGGCCTTTCTGAGTCCTCTGGTTCTGAACCACAGCAATAACACTGAATTGTGGTTCCTGTTTTGATGTCTGTTCCCTCTAACAGTGTCTGAACCCTAAGAATTGGGCCTCCTACATCTACTCATTCATTCCAATCACAGATTTTAAGCACATGCTATAAGATCTCATTCTGTATCGATAGAGATGAATAAGATGAATTCCACAGGATTTATGTCCAAAAATCTTTAGTAAGTTGTTACTGTAAGTAGTAACAAATCTTAAAAAACTAGTAACAAATGATCAAACCTGAGAACCGATTTACAGAACTGTGCTCATTAAAAGGGGATAAGGGACCTGGGAAGAGGATCCTAAAAACAATGATTAAGGGAACCCTGAACACTGGTAAAGGATGTGGTGTTGGATTATTATATGCATGAAATCATATTATTAACAGTATTATAAACTATGGTACTTCAGATATCTTAAAAAAAAAACAGATTTTAGAATGCTTGGTTATTTAACGCATCTCTATGACCTAAAATTTTAGCAAAGCTCCAAGAAGTTCTGCATATTTGTTCAGTGCTAATTATAATCCTGGTGTTACTTTGAGTGGTTAGTATTCATTATCTTATTAAAAACTTCACAATCACTATGCACAGAGTCATCATGTCATTGAGACCTCATGGTTCAAAATTTATATTGTCTCCTTAAAATTTCTCAAGTATAAAAAGCATTCAGTGTTCTGCAGTAAATTCTTCTTGTGTTTCAGCCAACACATTTAGCAGATTATTTTTCTTTAATTTTTTTATCCATTCAAGGAATTCTCCCATCCTGAGGGCTTACAGTATAAAATCATATTATTCAGTGATGGTTAAGTGGTTATTTGAAGTCATATCTGCTTAAGAAAGAGCCCATATGCCTTCGTAAGGTGAGGACCAGGGGGATGTGGATTAAGTCATTGGCTTGGAAATCTCAGATAGATTGTAAAAGCTAGACTGGTGAGCTCCTCTCCCCAACTTCTCTGCCACAATACTATCTGAGCTCTTTTCAGGGGGCACAGTGCAGTTTTCTGGCTGACAATAGCTGTGTTTATAATAGCTTTTGTGTTTCTTTTTCTTTGGTTGTGTGTATTAGGGGAGTTTGAGGGGACGGTGATCACCCGACTGTGCTCAGGACTTACTCTTGGCTCTGCACTCAGGGAATCATTTCTGGCAGGCTCAGTGAACTATATGGGTTCTGAGGATCAAAGGCAGGTCAGTTTTCATGTGAAGGGCAAGTGCCCTGCCTGCTGTGCTGTCTTTGGACCCTTTGATCTTAGAGTGATGCTCAACTTTTTTCTCCCTTACCAAGCCAAGAAATATTGTAAGCATTAGTAAGTATGTGTCCAACATTCATTCCAAACCCAGTATCACACAAGAAGCTTTAAAGACTTGTTCTCATTGCTGTGATGATTCTTTCTCAGTTTATAAAAGGGAAAACTGAGGTGGTGAGAAAAATGGAATGTGAGAAAAATTTGAATCTGGGAATCTGACTGCAAAGCTCAGATTCATAGTTACTACTTAACTATTGCTTAAATATTACTCTAGTTCACGTGGCATATTTCAGCAGGACTTCTCCAAACGCTAATGGTGAGGAATTGAAGCTTGAAGGTCTCACCTACTCAATGGTGGGTCAAATGTGTCACTCATCCACTGAGTCACAGCAATGTTACAGATGATGTTAAGTCCAGCACAAGATCTGTGATTCTCCAGGTCCTAGGTCTCTGCTTCCTTTAATGTGAATTACTGGTTAACTATTCCCCATACACTAATTGTCTCTTATCTTTACTTGCTGTCTTTTCTATCTAGACTGTCAGTTGCTGGACATCTGAGAGTTCATTTCATTCTATTTGGTCATGCTCTGACTCCTTGGGGGCCACACAGGCTCTTAATGACTGCTTCTTGTCTGCTTAAGGAGATGTAGGAGCATAGATTGGCCTCTAGAGATGGAGAAACCCAGTTTTACCGTTTTTAGATATGAGACCTAGTAAAACATATAAATTTTACATAAAATAGGAATGAAAACCATACCTTATAGTTTTGGTTAGATTATTTTGAGAATACAGAGAAAACACTTGGCATAGTTCCTGGCACATAATAAGCACTCAATAAATAGTAATTATTATTGTTGCAGAAGAACTACATTCATTGTATGTTTGTATGTGTTGCATATTACAAAGCTCAATGCTTTGTATCCAGTTATCTTCTTTAATTTTTCCATAATATAGAAAATTATTGTCAACTTAAAAAATCTCTCTTTTCTGAAGTTATTTAAGAGCACAAACTGTACTCACTGTTGTCAGTCATGGTCTAGGCAGGCAGCTATGATAATATATAATATCTTACTGGTATTTTATAAAAATGTAGGCATAACAATAATTACTGAAATGCAAAATCACTAGAGTTGACCAATATACCACTACATATAAATTGGAGTGGATTCGAGATAAGCATGACTCCATTACTCCCATTCATTTTCCCTCTCAAGTGAGAAATTTAAGGAAGTTAGAAGCAACAAACTTGCTGCAATATAAAGCTTTCTACGTGTACACATCCAATTTTGTCCGTGTACTGTATATAATATTAATATTATTTTTTGGTTTGTGATTTGTTTTTTTTTCTTTTTTTGGGGGGGTTGGGCTACACCCATCAGCACTCAGGGGTTCCTCCGGCTCTTCCCTCAGAAGTCGCTCCTGACAGACTCTATGCGTGCCAGGAATCAGACCACAATCCTTCCTGAATCAGGTGCGTTCAAGGCAAACACGTTACCACTGTACTATTGCTCCAGCCTATAACATTAAAATTTTAAGACCCCAAATGCTTTCAGGAATAAAAGCTCTTTTATTCAATTTGATCTGGGCTAGTATTCTAAATTCCTATCAGCATACTCTACAGAGGAAGTAGTGCAAGAAAGCCTTGCCTCATAATGTGTGTTCATCTATGTATGTGTGTGGTGTCTTAATGACAAATTATAAGCTAAGAGTTTTCTAGTTGTACTCTGGAAAACATGTTTAGTTGGTGATAAGGGAACAGAGGATTATTTGGGCAATGAAATGACTACTACATTGCTGCAGTGGTAGCAAACAGTTATGTGCATTTGTCCAAAGCCCTAGAATATTTACTGTTGGATATAGTGAACACTAATATTAATAATGGACTTTGATAGTGATGTCTCAGTGTAGGTTTCTTTTTTATAACAAATACATCACTTAGGTGAGGATATTGACTATGGGGGCAGGGATAATTCATGTCTGGGTGTGTGTGAGAAATAGGAAATTCTTAAGTTTCCTTTTAATTTTTTTAAATTTCTCTTTTAAAAGTTTATGAAAAAGACAGGAAACCTATGTAATTAAATAAACATTTATTGATAGTTTGCTCCATGTCAGTTTATAGGGTAAATTTAGGGAACATTAAAACAATTAGTGCATGTGAGAAAAATGAGCACATCCTCAGTGAACTAACATTTAGGAAGCTATAACTAAACCCAAACAGAAATTACAGAATATATAGTAAAGGTTGTATGAGTTATATGAAGAGACATACAAAGCATGCTGTGAGTAGAAAGGAGAGAGCACAACTCATTGGGAGAGGGAGGTAGAATAGGGGAGGTTCTTGGGGGGAATGACAGGGTCTTAGACAGGTAGAATAAGCAATGTCTTCGAGAAGATAGTGTTTTCCAAGTCCATGGGCAAGTGGAAGGTGGGAGCAATTTTTTTTGTAAAATAGATATAATTCTGTGGCTGATTTGCTCGTAGAAATATGTCACTAATGTGCTTTTTAAAGTCATTTTTGTTCTCTGCAGTGAATAAGTTCTCTTTCCTGGAGTAGTAAGAAATTGGCTCAATGTTTGTAAGGCTTACAGTAATCTTGGGGTAAAAAGTGAAGTCAAAGGGACATATAATACTTTATTCATGGTTTTAACAACATCTGATCACATCAGGAAAATTTTCTGGAAGGCCACTTCTAAAAAGCAGTATTATCCTGGTTGTGTGACTTTCTGAAACAATACAATAGTAAGAGAAAAGAAAATGACATCAATGTGGAGATAATAATGAATTTACATCATAAGCTTTAATGCCTTACTGAAGCTGCTGCAGATGAAACAAGTTGGAAGCTTCTAAACTTAACTCTGACACTGCCTAGAAGTTTCTAATTAAAAGTTTTTAAATAAAGTCAATAGGTTATAACAGATAAAAGAGAAGATGGCTTAAGGAAGAGAATGATAAGATTGCATTATAAAAGCATTGGGCCTTAATTCCACTTGGATGTAAGAGAAAGTAAAGATAGAAGCAGACAAACAAAGTTAGAGAGGCAAAATTAGACTTTATTCCTTCAAAATTTCACTTATAAATGTAATTTGTGACACAAATCTTTCTGTTGCTTAAAATCCTATGAAATGATTATCTTTCTCAAAGGGATGCTCAATAGTTCCCTTGAGGAACTCTGTTCACCTTTTTTCATTCAATAAGTGTTTGAGTGCAATGAAAAACTGGTACTTGACTGGATGCTAGGGAATCAGGTAAAACAAAACTATACAAGGTCTTTTACCTTTTATGGAACCATCTTAGTGCAAAACCCACTAATTAGTTAATTGCTAATAAAACAAAAATCTTGAGTAATGATTGTGTCATATTGCTTTTTTTAATTTGTTAAAATACCCTTAGATACAGTATTGTTTAGTTCATCCTCTTGACAAATCTTTGAGGAAGGTATTGGTATTATCTAACCAAGGGAAAACTTACATTCACAGGGTAAGTTTCTAGCCTCAAAATGAAAGCTGACTGGTGGTAGAAGGGGGACTTGATCTCTGTTTCACTTAACGGATCAGTTAGTCAGGATGTTCTTTTGATTGCTTCCAAGAATAGTCTTTTCGAATTTAGGTCATGTGCCCATGTGACTCATGCTTAGATGAACAATTCCAGAATGTGCCAACATCACTGGTGATAATATTGAGCAGTGGTATAAAAAAAAACCTATGCTGTGGACAAAATAAATAAGGAAATAGGATCTCAGTGCCAAGTTCTTTGGACAGTTCTTATTCATTATGATTAGGGATCCCATATCCTTCTTTAGTCAGTTTCATTTGGACATTGTTATGCCTGTGTCTGATCAGGCACTTACTCTATTAATGTAAAGGTTTCATTCATACATTGGAATAAGTGGCTGATAGGTTCTGCAGGTATCTTTACCTTCAGAAGTTAAGGTATGAAGTCATAGAAAAGGGTTCCAATTGGGTACAGATCAAATCATATTGATTTCCAGAACTTCCCAAGACTGCTTACACAGGGTCGAAATTTGTGGTTTTCAAACACAAATCCATAGGTGTTCAGAAGCCATTGATTTAAATGTCAGTGTTATTTGAGTTACCAAAATTACTTCAACATTCTTTCCTCCATATCACATATATATCTAGACACTAAAATTCTGAGAGTAGAGCTACGTGACCTGTTCATAAGAGAAACAATTATACATCTGTGTTTTCCAGACATCTCTGCAGCTCTAAAAGCAATGTCCTACTCAAGATCACCTCAAATTGTGAGGTGATTTGATATTTTCTCAACCTTCATTTCTTCCCTTTGAACCCCAGTGGTGCTTTGTACTCTCTGCTGGCATGTGTCTCTTCTATTTTATGTCCCTGTGATAGTGAAACCATTACAGAATTCCCACTTGACAGGCAGTTCTGTTTTTAACACAGATGCCAATACAATTCAATTTGTGTTAATGAAACTACATTCAAGTGTGAGCCACTGTTGGCACATGCCAGTGTTGGTATATTAAATTTATGTGCGTAGGTAATTACATTAATATACGATTCATAATATATAATCAAATTTGTCATAATCTATATAGTATCATGTTCCTCCTACCTCAAGCCCTTCTTAGTTTCCAGTTAAACCCACATAACCATTGGCCCATGTCCTCTGTCTTTACCTCCATGACATTGTCCAAAAATTCCTTGAATATCTCCCACCCCAACTCTTCGTTGTTCATCTATTCTCTCCGTTAATTCCTCCAATTCTCTCCCTAACTTATCTATTTTTCCGTAAAGGTTTTGGAATTTTTGTTTTTACCTCCTAAAATCAATGAATACCCTCAATCTCATGCAATCCTTTAATCTGTACCTCAACACCCCCCCCCTTTACACTCCTACTTCTTAATTAGTTTCCAGCTCTATTTTTGTCTGCCCTCTCCACTGGAGTGTAAGCCTTTTGAGGAGAGGGTCAGCACATCTGATTTATCTTCAGAGGTTGGCACTGTGCTCAGTCTAGAGTTGCTCAATAAGAGCTGGATGAATGAACGACAGCGTGACTTGTTACCAGGGTGACCTACCCACTCGGTTCATTGTTCCAAGTAACGATTGTTACTAAGTGTTGATTGTACTCTAGATACTTCGTGTATTCACCCACTCCATTCTCATGAAATGAGATTTGGCATTATTACCAGCCCCTCTTTTCCAGTGAGAAAACTGCCTTGTTAAATGACTTGAAATAAAGAGATACATAATGGTCTTCAACCTCACAGCTATACTCCTCAAGTGAGAATTCAGGGCAGATACGGAAGTGTTCCACACTCAGGAGCAGCCCAGTTACTTTCTAAACTTCCTGTAGAAAAGAGTCACAGAAACAGTTGAGTTCATAGAAAGAAACTTGGAACATGCTGCAGCACGGGGAAATTAATCAATCTCACAGCTGCTGCAGTGGACTCTTTCCCAGCCCAGCTCGGAGCAGCATTTTTATTTCTTTTTCTTATGTGTCCCCTTGAAATGAAAACCGGAGTATTCTGCAGATGCTGGGATTGAAAGAATCATTGTTTCCTCATCAGAAAGCATAATTAAGAGCCTCTCTGCCCATTAAATGAGGCAATGAATGCTAGCACTTTTGTAGAGTGTGAAAACACTCTGCGTTGCTTACTCTCATTCCAGAGCTGCATGGAACAGTGGCTGATGCTACAGAATTGCTGGTTCAGAATATTTCACAAGTATCTACCCAATAGTTAGGCAAAGGAAATGCCTCTAGTTTATTTAGCCTAAAAAACTATACAGAAACTCATTCTTCTGCTTCGATTACAAAATCCAGGGTCAGAGATATGCAAATTTTAAAATGTGCTGCTTCTAAATGATACATGAAAGAGATTTTTGAAATGAATGTGCTGTGATTGAATTTCTGGTCAGTCACCCAGAAGGCATTTGCAGAAGCTCAAGATTCAATTCCACTGAAAATGCATGAATCTTTGTGCCTGTAGCCAGTCTAGCCTGAGATAGAAATCAAAGGGTTTGCCACTGGAACTTCCATTAAGTGATGCAGACCCCCAGGCTCAAAGTTGGAAAATAAATGAGCACAAATCTAAAATAAGTACAATACAATGTTACTTTAAGACATCTTTTCCATAACCCTTAACCTGGCAACTAAACCTTTTTATTTTTGACTGCTTGATAAGACTAGAGTGCATTAATATATAACTTGAGTCTTTAATTTGGAGGAACTTTTAGAGAATTTGACTACTTCTTGGGAATAATCAGATTGCCTATTGCTGTTAGCCAAATAAAAGTTTCTTTGACCTTACCCATAGATAAGAAATAAGGATAAACATAATAATTTATTATAAGGGATTTATCCACAGATTATTTTGAAGAATAACAACTATTGGCTATCTTAAGTAGTTTGGGTAGCTCTACTAATTATCTTGATTTTTATTAAAACATTTTCTCAGAAATCTCTAAGATAATTTTTCTTAGAGTTGCTCAACATCAACCTTATTTGACTTAATGAAATTCCAAAGTACTAAACTTTAATATCTTTCTCCTTTTTAGCTATTTAAAGTTATGTCAGTATGCATTTATAAAATCTTACCAAGTAGTAATAGTACAGGCTAATCTCCCAATCTTCTCAAAGATAGCCACAAGTCAAGTATATCTTCTTCCGGGGCCGGGCGGGTGGCGCTAAAGGTAAGGTGCCTGCCTTGCCTGCGCTAGCCTTGGACGGACCGCGGTTCGATCCCCCGGTGTCCCATATGGTCCCCCAAGCCAGGAAGCAACTTCTGAGCACATATCCAGGAGTAACCCCTGAGCGTTACCCGGGTGTGGCCCAAAACCCAAAAAAAAAAAAAAAAGTATATCTTCTTCCAAGCTTTTCTCTACACATTTACCTTTATGTGTGTCTATACAACTTTGACAACTTTCAGGCCAGAGAGGTGGTGCAAAACTTAAGGCATCTATCTGCCTTGTGTGCGCCAGCCTAGGATGGACCGCGGTTCAATCCCCAGGCGTTCCATATGGTCCCCCAAGCCAGGAGCGATTTCTGAGTGCATAGACAGGAATAACCACTAAGTGTCACCGGGTGTGTCCCAAAAACCAAAAAAAAAAAAATCTTCGACAACTTTATGCTTATGTAAATGTTATACTAGTTATCAGTTGATACCACATAATGTAGTGGCTTAACAAAAAACACAAATGTTACAAATGTATTATGATCAATTGTCTCAGTTGTATGATATATTTTCTTTAGATAGGAAAAAAAATCCACAAATGTTTATTATCTGACACTTTTTGAGAGTAAGGAACCCCAGAGTACAAAGCCAATGAAGACCATTGTCTTGCATTTCCAATCACTCAAAAGGTTATTAAAGTCAGAATGAAACCAGGACAGTATTCATCTATCTGAAAATGGAACTTGGAGAACCTGAGTGATAACAGAGAAGGTAGGGCACTCACCTTGCATGAGTTTGACCCAATTTCAATCTCACCATCCCATATAGTCCCCCAAGTAAACCAGAAGTACAGAGCTAGAAGTAAGCACTAAACACTACTGGATGTAACCCAATGCCCTCCCTGAAACACTAAGTATCTGCCTCCCTGATGGTTCATACACATGGCTATCAGGTAAAGGACATAGTCCCTCAATGAGTGTTGGCATGAGCTTCCATACAAAACTTTCCATTGGAATCATTATTTTTATATCAATGGTCACTAAATTTCTCAGAAGAAGATAAATAATAAAGCAAAACAGTGAGAAAAGGGATGAAAGCCATAATACTTTTTTCTTGAAATAGTCTTGAATTATCAGTAATTTTTTGCCATATCCATTTCATAAGAAATTAGTTACCAAGGCTGACTCACATTCAAGGGTTCAAGGGGAGAGAGCTGAATTAAAGTCAACCTGCTCCAGGAAGGAACATCAAAAACTTTCTTGGCCACCAGAAATGTTATGTATATAATAATGTAAAACTACTAAGAGGGTAGAAAGTGCATATGATTATTTAATTTACATTTCTTGATGTTAATAATGTCTTAACCCTCCCTTCATATTCATACAAATAGGTTAAACCCATATTTTTATGCTATATACTATTCTGTGGAACTATTCAATATCCTCCTCCTGGTTTGAAACTGATGTTAGTATCCACTCTGTAACATAGTAATGTGGTCTGTGCTTTTTTTAATCATTTATAGATCAAGTACCAGTATTTCTATCAAATGATTGAGGGTGAAATTGTTGAGTTTAAGAATATACTTCTCCAATAACATAACAATTAGAGGAGCAGTAATGGAGGCACCAACACCAAACAGTTATAAGACCACTAAGTAATAAACTAGACACAGAGGGGACCATGCATTCTAGCAGCCCCTGGGGGGAGAGTGGAGGATATGGGAGGCAAGATGGGTGTGGATGTGGGAGGACAATTCGGTGGTGGGAATTCCCCTGATTTAATGTAAATATGTACATGGAATATTACTGTGAAATATGTAAGGCACTATAATTAAAATAAAAATTAATATGAAAAAAGATATACTTCTCCAATAAATTAACAAAACTGCCCTCCAAACTGCTTTTTTTAATTTCCCATCATTCTCTTTATATAGCTCTTAGAGTGACTTGTGAGTAAAAAATTTTGCTTAGGTAAAATATCTCATGGCAGTGGTTTCTTGACCCAAAGATAGATAGCACCCTGTGGACCCCCAAGAATATTCCAAGGGGCTTAAGGTGGAAATTGCAAAAAATAGAGGCCAAAAGAAATTAGAGTTTAATTGGCAAGAAAGGGACCACAGAAAGGAGCAAGGTGATAATGCAGCCATAGTTGGAGAATGGTGGAAAAGCCCTATTTTATGGGATTGAAGAGATTATTTTGTCCCTCTTTTTCTATTATTGGTACTAGCCAGTTTTCATTTTGATGGTACTAGCCGTTTTCACATGGCCTAGTCCCTGCTCTTGGGGTCGGCTTTCTTTCCCAAAAAGACTGCCTGGGAAATCTGAACGGGGAGCTGCCATCTTGGCTCACCATTCCACGTGGTGAAGCAGCTGGCTTGTGGGTGAACAGCTTGCAGTGTGGGTTCCTGGCCTGCTATGCTTTCCCAATTATGTGTGGATTATTTCCTGCTCTGGAAAAGCCACCAGACTCGCATCTCTTAAACCTACCCAGATTGTGGGCCTGGGAATCTCCCTCACTGGGGACTGTGGAACACTCAACCTACGATTTCACACTCTTATGGGTTGTCTCTTTTGACATCTCTTTGATTATGATTGAAGCCTCTCTTTTACAATTCAACTTATTTAAGAAAAAATCCAGGAGCTCGTATCTCTGAAGATAGGAAGGTTTAACTATTGTTTACAGAGGGCTTGGGAGTTCTCAGATATAAGTGCCCCTAGAGAGGCTGTATGATTAGTGATCATTCAAAACTGCTTCCTTTATTACAGTAGCAGCTAAGAAATCACACATGTAAATCCAGGCTATGGGTTTCAGTGCCAAGAAAAATACCGTTTTAGTAACAACTATGCCTGGAATTTGGCTGTAGCTTCCTAATGCTAGTATTGAGGCATAAAAATCACTGACTCCTCAGGGTTTTTGCACCATACAATTTCTCTTTGTTTCAAAGCCAAAGACCAGACTATCTTCCTCTTAACATATCACATGTGCTTTGGCTGGCAAGAATCATTAATAGTAGCTACCAGTCTTGATCAATAATTAATAATATCTGTAATTAACCACAGCTATTAACCCTGATACAGCTGCATCAGCACAAGAAGATTTGACCTGATTTATTACTATTTAGTGACCATCCCCATGCCCATTGCAAATGGCTCACCATATTCAAAATAATGCTTCACAGAGGCAACCTTGGATGTGTATGCATCAGGCAGAAACTCAGTGTAAGGTGCTGTGCTATTCAATATAGAGATGGGGGTGGGGCAGTAACATGATTAATACCTCAGGAATTTGAAATCTAATGATAATTATAATCAGGTGTTTAGCACTTCTTGCTTACCAGGCAGTGTGCTAAGCTCCTTTTAGATGTTAACACCTTTCATTTTCACAGCAGTCGTGTCTGAACAGTTCGCATTGCCATTTTGCAGATGTGTCATGAAAAATGCAAATTCTAGTTTTGTCATGGACTACTCGCTCATCTTCTCCAACTTTCTGAACCACCTGAGCCCCAGCATATAAAAAAAGCTGAGTGAGGGGCCAGAGCGATAGCACAGTGGTATGGTGTTTGCCTTGCACACGGATGACTCAGGACGGACCTTGGTTTGATCCCTAGTGTCCCATGTGGTCCCCCAAGCCAGTAGCAATTTCTAAGCACAGAGCCAGGAGTAACCCATGAGCATCACCAGATGTGGCCCCAAAAACAAACAAAAAAGCTGAGCTAATTCAATGACTGCTGAACTTCTTTTCTTGAAGGAGCTCCATGAAAATTCCATGTTCAGAGATTACTAAAGTTCATGGTGACACCATAATACAACTCAAAGACAATCCCTTTCAGACTTGGAGCCTTGTCACTCACATAGTTGACTGCCTTTCCTTCTGAATTCTTAGCACAGTGGAAAACCACCATTGGTAGTTTAAAGTTCCCCTTGCTGTGCTACAGAGATACCCAAGGTTTTAACCTCAGACTCTTGCCACATCCAGTCTTCTTTTGCTGGAAAACTCTTTGCCCTGTCACTTTATATGCAGGGTTTGCTCCATCACTTTATTCAAGTTCTTTTATAAAATTAATCAGGAGTTTTTCCCAGCCTTTTGAGAAAAATGACCACCATTAACCCATTAATCCTAACTTTTCTTGAGAATAGTACTCTTTTTTTTATTAAATATATTTTTTATTTAAGTAACATGATCATATTTGGGTTACAGTCATAACCAGAACACCCCCTTCACCAGTGCAACATTACCCCCTACTCCCTTCCCATCCCCTACCTGCATTCGAGACAGGCACTCTACTACAGTAATTTTTTTTTAAGTTCAGTAAGTTGTATTTTTTTTCCTTAAAGGATAAGAGTAAAAAAAGTATAGTAAAGGTGTAATAGTGGCAATCGCCAATGTTTGCATAGGTCCAGAAAAATGGAGAAAATGGAAAAAAAGTCCTTGACCTGATTACAAAAAGGCCTCACCCCAGAAGTTTATTGGCATAAGACAGACTCTGGGTTCCAGGCATACCAGTCTATCCAACTCCAGTCATTCTCAAGGTCCCGGTGAAACTTTTGCACACTTTAGCTATAGTTGGTATCAGACTTTTATATTTAAAGACTCTGGATTCTGTGCATTTCTTTCGTCGATGTCAGGCTGATGTGGAGCATCCTCTAGTTTCAGCATATCATTAAATGCAGAGCGATCTGCCCTGCATGCAGACTGTTGCTGAGTCAGCTGGGTGTTGGGAGTACTCTTTGGAGTAAGTCAATGCCAAAGCAGTGGTAGGTCTTCTCTGGTAGAGGCTTGGATCCTGGGAATGTTAAAGACAATTGTGGTTGTTTCCATAGATCAGGTGTGTGTGGGCGATGCCCATTCTTCTGAGACCTGAGCCAAATCATTATGCCAATGTTCAGGGTAGAAGGCCTAATTACATTACCAAATTTGTGTTCCCATCTCTATTAGATAAAAACTTGTTTGCATATGTATTATTTTCCCATTTTAATGTGCCTATGCAAAAGAGAAGCAATGCCACAAGATATTGTTGGTGCATCTGGGGGCCAACGAATAAAGTCCAACATTTCCCGTAACTTGGTATAAATGTGAAATCTATACAGAGTTACTCTTCTACCAGTATTGCTTATAAAATAAATCTCACAGGGGGGAAATCAAACAATCAAATAACTAATCTAGTGGGCAAAATTGTCACTATATGAGGATATTTGAAAAGAGTTATAGATGTAAGGGAATACATCTGAGATATACAAAAGAGATGCATGTGACCCTTTTATGTTTTAAAAAGAAAAAAAAGAAAGAAAACAAGGGTATTTGAAGACAACAGGTGATAGTTGAGTTTGCGACATGTTTTGCGGCATTACAGAACCCTATATTGTCCTTGAACTGGGGGTTATGCTGAAGCTGATTCCAGTATCAGGCAACAGTCCATAGTTTGATGGGGGCAAGAGGGGCCATCAAGCATGGGTCAACAGGCGTGTTGGTTGTAGTTATTTATATAGGCAGGAGCTGAGGACCGAGAGGGTGTCATTCAATGAGGAACTGGATGGTGGTGTTGGAGCAGAAGGTCAGTCTTGGTGTCTACCCAATCAGGAACTAAGGATAAGGAGGGTTGAATAAGAGGAAGATAATGGTTCAGGGTTTGGGTTTGAGGAGGTAGGAGAGACAAAGGGGTGAGGGGAGAGGCAATACATAAAAGACTATACAATAAAGGTCAATTTGAGTGTTTTATCAGAATCTTGGGCATCCTGATTCTATTCCTAGGAACAGTCTAGTATCAGGAACGTTTTTGGATAATGCTTAAAAAGCACCTGCGTGGGTTTGAAAAAAAGTATTACTAGCAAACAAAACAGGGGGTCAAATATACAACAGAGGGACAGCTTTCCTGGCATGTGAGCTCTGCTGGGTCCAACTGCGAGCTCCCTTTCTAGTTTGAAAATTGAATGGGAGGGGTTTCCCTCCTCCGCCTGCCCCCCCAGGGCCCGAGTTGCCAGGGCCGGCCATGAAGACCCGCCTGGCGTGGGGGGGTCCCAGTCTCCTGGACTAAGTGTTCAGCCCAGGAGAACTGTGGCCCGCTGTCCGACCAGTGACCCGAACATACTAGAAAAACAGAGGGACGGCTTTCCTGGCATGTGCGCTCTGCTGGGTCCAACTGCGAGCTCCCTCTCCAGTTTGAAAATTGAATGGGAGGGGTTTCCCTCCTCCGCCTGCCCCGCAGGGCCCGAGTTGCCAGGGCTGGCCATGAAGACCCGCCTGGAGTGGGGGGTCCCAGTCTCCTGGACCAAGGAGAATAGTACTCTTCAGAATAATTCCAAACACCTGTAATAGCGTTCCTCAGTCTCCATATCTTTTTTTTTTTAATATTTTTTATTTAAACACCTTGGTTACAAACATGATTGTGGTTGGGTTTCAGTCATATCAGATGACACCCCCCCATTACTAGTGCAACATCCCATCACCAAAGACCCAAATATCCCTCCTCCCCTCCCCGCCCCTACCTGTACACTAGACAGGCTTTCCACTTCCCTCATATATTCTTATTGTTAGGATAGATTGCAATGTGGTTATTTCTCTAACTAAACTCATCACTCTTTGTGGTGAGATTCATGAGGTCGGCTGTAACGTCCAGCCCTCCTCTCTTTTGTCTCTGAAAATTGTTGAGAAATGTCTTTCATTTTTCTTAAAACCCATAGATGAGTGAGACTGTTCTCCGTCTTTCTCTTTCTCTCTGACTTATTTTACTCAGCATAATAGATTCTATGTATATCCATATATAGGAAATTTTCATGACTTCATCTCTCCTGACGGCTGCATAATATTCCATTGTGTATATGTACCACAGTTTCTTTAGCCATTCATCTGTTGAAGGGCATCTTGGTTGTTTCCAGAGTCTTGCTATGGTAAATAGTGCTGCAATAAATATTGGTGTAAGGAAGGGGTTTTTGTGTTGTATTTTTGTGTTTCTAGGGTAAATTCCTAGGAGTGGTATAGCTGCATCATATGGGAGCTCAATTTCCAGTTATTGGAAGGAATCTCCATATCACTCTCCAGAAAAGTTGAACTAGTCAGCATTCCCACCAGCAGTGGATAAGAGTTCCTGTCTCACTGTATCCCCATCAACACTGCTTGTTCTTATTCTTTGTGATGTGTGCCAGTCTCTGTGGTGTGAGGTGGTACCTCATAGTTGTTTTGATTTGCATCTCATTGATTATTAGAGATGTGGAGCATTTTTTCATGTGCCTTTTGGCCATTTGTATTTCTTCTTTATCAAAGTGTCTTCCATTTCTTCTCCCCATTTTTTAATGGGATTAGATTTTTTTTTATTGTAGAGTTCTGTCAGTGCCCTGTATATCTTGGATATTAGCCCCTTATCTGATTGGTATTGGTGAATAGTTTTTCCCAATCAGTGGGTGGCTTTTGTATCCTGGGCACTATTTTCTTCGAGGTGCAGAAGCTTCTCAGCTTAATATATTCTCATCTGTTAATCTCAGCTTTCACTCGCTTGGAGAGTGCAGTTTCCTCCTTGAAGTTGCCTTTATTCTCAATGTCATGGAGTGTTATACCTACATGTTGTTCTATATACCTTATAAGATGTGAAGGACCTATACAAAGAAAACTATAAAACTCTGCTCCAAGAAATAAGAGAGGATACGCGGAAATGGAAGCAAATACTTTGCTCATGGATTAGCAGGATTAACATCATTAAAATGGCAATACTGCCCAAAGCATTGTACAGTGATCCCTCTAAAGATACCCATGATATTCTTCAAAGATTCATTTGGAACAAAAAACACCCTCGAATAGTCAAAGCAATTATTGGGGAAAAGAATATGGGAGGCATTACATTCCCCAACTTTAAACTGTATTACGAAGCAATAGTTATCAAAACAGCTTGGTATTGGAATAAAGACAGACCCTCAGATCAGTGGAATAGACTTGAATACTCAGAGAATGCTCGCCGGACATACAATCATCTAATCTTTGATAAAGGAGCAAGAAGTCCTAAATGAAGCAAAGAAAGCCTCTTCGACAAGTGGTGCTGGCACAACTGGCTAGCCACTTGCAAAAAAACAAACTTAGATCCCCAGCTAACATCATGTATGAAGGTAAAATCCAAATGATTAAAGACCTTAATATCTGTCTCCATTTCTTAAGTTTGTGTGTCAATGGATAGCTGAATTAAAAAAAAATGCAAAGATCTTGATATTTTATATATTGTAAACAATATAAGTAAAACAGGGTTGAATAAAGAGAGAGGAAACTGAGGAGGCAAATGAGTCAAAATACAAAGATCCTGTGAGTTTAATGGTTCATCATTATTTTTTGAAAATCTTGATGTTATTCACCTCTGGAGAGTTGTTGCTTTATGATTCCTACTAATAAGTGACATTTGAACAAACATGGAACTAGATGACCTCTTTTCTGTTCCTTTTAGTGATTCTCCCTAGGAGAGCTTTACCTTGCCCTTTAATCTTATTAATATTAGCTTCAGATACTATCCATTAGATAGCACATATTGAATGAGCTACTTTTAGTTGCTATATAAATGTGCTTTCCTACCATCCATTCTTGACTTCACAAAGCAAAGTTAAGTGTCGTCCCCTACCCGCCACATGCTCCTTTCAGTCCCTACTGATACCAGAGCATGAGGTACTCATCATCTGTTCACATGGGATGATAAGCTCTTTGAAAGTAGGACCATCTCTTTTGCCCTCCTCAAAGTACAAAGAGATTTCCGTCATTTGGATCAGTCCACCAAGGTGTGTATTTTACCTATTTTCTTTTTATTGATTAAATGAACATGCTAACATGTTATATGTCTTAAATTTTTTTCCTTCTTTATTTGAACATCTTGATTACATAAATGATTGTGATTAGGTTTCAGTCATGTAAAGAATACCCCTCTTCACCAGTGCAACATTCCCACCACCAATGTACCAAATCTCCATCCATCCCACCCCACCCCCACCTGTACTCCAGACAGGCTTTCCAGTTCCCTCATTCATTCACTTGATTATGGTAGTTCTCTGTGTTCTTTGTGGTGAGCTTCATGGAGTGAGCTGGTGTTCCGGCCCTCCTCTCATCGTCTCTGAGGATTGTTACAAAAAGGACTTTTATTGTCTTAAATTTTTTAATCTGACTCCTGTAAAAATGTATGAGACTATTCCCAAGGTCTCAACATCTAGAATAATTGAGTAGCAGCTTCCCTGTTACTCATAAAAAGCAAACTTTCTCAAACTAGTGAAAATCCCCCACTTGCGGAAAATATAATTTGTATCCAACTTACTAGCAAAACAAAGCAACATATTGTTAAACCAAGCATACCTTGAGACCAGTGGGTAAAGCCTTACAATCTTTTTAGGAAAATTGAAGACTCTCGTTCTCAAATAAAGTGCAGTTTTTGGTGACTAAAAGTATATATTTTGACTAGTAGTAGATGCCAATCCACTTATAAAATGATATCTTTATGTCAAATCTCCCAAAATTAATTAAATATTTAATACAATCTATCAAAACATCATTAGGGCTGACTTAGTTAAAAAATAAAAAAGAGGGCCTGGAGAGATAGCACAGCGGCGTTTGCCTTGCAAGCAGCCGATCCAGGACCAAAGGTGGTTGGTTCGAATCCTGGTGTCCCATATGGTCCCCCGTGCCTGCCAGGAGCTATTTCTGAGCAGACAGCCAGGAGTAATCCCTGAGCACCGCCGGGTGTGACCCCCCCCCAAAAAAAAAAGAATGAGCTGTCTCAATAATGTGAATGAATTTCAAAAAAATTAGGAATATATTGAGTGAAAAATCTTCAAAAGTATTTGTCTTCTAAATGAGGACTTCTTAAGTTTGTGATCTCTTTCACTCTATGCAATCCACATGTGTAAGAGCTGCCAGGCACTTCTCAGATTCATTATGCAGTTGATCCTGTACTAATATTTTGCTTGTTAAATATCCAAAAATGTTTACTGTTGCCAATATTTTGATACCCTGCATTCAATTCAATTATCCCATATGGATCATAACCCAAAGTTTAATAAGCTGGGTTCTATATGTTATATTTTCCTTAAATCTTGGTTACTGCTAATTTCATCTTCATTTCTATAATTTAATTTTTTCAAAGATGTTATATAAAGTGAGAACTAAGTTGCAGCAGTTAAGAAGCCTTTGTGGTCTGGAAGAAAGAAGTGAGTCTCTGACTATGAAAAAGTAATACAAAGGCACATTTTAATGATGAACATTATCTGTATATTTTTTGTATCAATATGTGTGTCCTGGTTATAAAATTGTACTATAGTTTTGTAAAAAGTTACAATTACGAATGAAGAATACATAGGAATTCACTGCATCATTTCTTAAAGCTGAGTGTAAATTTGCAATATCTGAAAATCTAAAAGTTTTATTTTTAATATATGTTTTGAGTTCCATTCCTGATCTGACCCTTTCCTTCTAATTTACTGGTCATTTCGGGTCTCCATAAACCTGGACTTCCTCTTCTTAAAAATGGGATTGTGAACATGGTCACATTATTTGGAGAGAAAATGAGCTTATACAGTGCAGTAGTAAAGAAGTAGTCAATGCCTAACTGTAGATAAGTACACAATAAATGAGCTGCCGTTGTTCTGCCATGATTGCAAGAGATCAACTCAGAAGCAAGGTCAACCCTGGGACATTTTCTAGTAAGCCAAAACTGGTATAGAGCTATAAAGGTTTATCACATTTCTTCTGTGCCAAATGAGATACATATATGTTTGTTTAATTTGAGATTTTTTTTGCTTTATTTTGGGGCTATGCCAGCAGTGCTCAAGACTTACTGCTAGTTCTGATCTAAGGGATGATTCCTGACCAAGCTCAAGGATCATAGAACCATTATAGAACCATGATCAACGTCATACAATGCAAGCACTTTCTTCCTGTGCTGTCTCTCTGGCCTGACAGGTATTTTTTAAAATAAACTCCAAAACACTTTATGCCTTAATAATAATTAATAATTTAGCAACTGAAAAAACAGCAGTATACAACAATTTAAATAAATCAGATGCCACTACTTGTCTTTTCTACCTTGGTTTTAATTCAGAAACTTACTTTTAACATCATTAAGTACTAAAATACAGTTTTGCACTCAGAAAGGTCTCCTGTTAGGCTCAGGGCCCATATAGGTTGCTGGAAATAGAACCAAGGGTCCATCCCGGGTCTGCCACATGCAAGCAAATGCCCTACCACTGTGCTATTGCTCCGGCCCTCAGGGAACCATGTGTGATGCTGAGAACTGAATCCAGGTCAGTGTACAAGCAAATGGCCTACCACTATACTATCACTTTGGCCCGATGACATTTAAAAAAAAAAAGTGAACACAAAGAACTACAAGATAGGAAGCCAAAGTGACAGCACAGTAGTAGGGCATTTGCCTTGCACGCAGCTGACCAGGACAAACCGAGATTCCATTTCTAGCATTCAGTATGGTCCCCTGAGCCATCCAGGAGCGATTTCTGAGTGCAAAGCCACAAGTAACACAAGGGCAGTCAGGTGTGGCCTGAAAACCAAAATCAAAAAAAAGAAAGAAAGAAAGAAAGAAAGAAAGAAAGAAAGAAAGAAAGAAAGAAAGAAAGAAAGAAAGAAAGAAAGAAAGAAAGAAAGAAAGAAAGAAAGAAAGAAAGAAAGAAAGAAAGAAAGAAAGAAAGAAAGAAGAAAGAAAGAAAGGAAAGAAAGAAAGAAAGAAAGAAAAATAAGACAGAAATTTAGATGGAAGACTATAGAGGTAAAAGCAGAAAAAATAAGTAAAATACAATTTTGCAAAGATATAGTTAATTGCAGGATTAAACCACCACTAATATTGAAACAGTAAGTCCCCTTTTGCTCATCCTCCCAAAAAATAATAGTTCAGTATTATTGCTGTTTTTCCCATAGACTCTCATGTGTCCTTCAGCTTCCTTAAGAGTTTGCTATGATGTTGTGGGCACCTTCCAGCAGAGATAAAGTACTGCAGTGGAAGAGTTCCTTTAGGTTTCTTTCACAACACAACAGATCCAGACTATGTGACCTGGCAGTGGGATCACTTCTATTGGAATGTTTGGGACCCTTAATCCTATTGGTTAAAGCTGGGCTTCCAGAATGATCTCACAGAAAAATATTTGGGTTTGATGTTCGGAATGATCTGGTCACATGACAAGCTTTGTATGTGTCACTTTAATGCTCACTAATTAGCAACCTAGGTTACTTTACCCAGGTAAAGACGTCAGAAAACAATATATCCTATGCTTCACAGAATAGAACACTCCAGGAGGTGGAGGAAAGAAAAATAAATCCAAAAAATTTTGTAATGTCAGTGAGAAACTGGGAGCAAGTTACTCTGGCCCTGGAGTTTATTTTCTCTAGCATATACACATTAAAAAGGAATTTGTTTTTTGGAGTTTGTTTGTTTGCTTCTGGACAACATGCAGAGGTGCTCAGGGTTTTCTCCTATCTCTGCACTCAGTGGGGCTTGGGTACATTATAAGATACCAAAGATCAAAACTGGTTGTGCCATGTACAACCTGGCTCAGGGAATGCTTTTTGATAGCTAAAAGTATTTGCTCACCTCCCTGTTACTTTTATTTCACTTAAAGAGATCAACTTTCTTCACCTGATTGTCATTCTAAGGGTCATTTTTGTTTGTTTGTTTGTTTGTTTGAGGCCATGCCCAGTAGCACTCAGGGGGTACTCCTGTTCTATGCTCAGAAATTATCTCTGGCAGGCTTGGGGACCATATGGGATGCTGAGGATCAAACCCAGGTCAAATTCCTGGAAGGCAAACACCCTACCAGCTGTGCTCTCACTCCAGCCCTAAAGGTTATTATTATCCAACAAGTGCTGCATGTAAATTATTTTTTCCCGCCCAGAGCAAAACCCATTTCAGAACCCAAATTAATATTTCTTCTGAGATGTGTGTGTGTGTTTGTGTGTGTGTGTGTGTGTGTTTTGGTGGTTCAGGGAGAAGTGATAGATGCAGTACAGTCAAGGTGGTTGATTGGGATTGCTTTCCAGGAAAGTGAGATAATATATAACCATAAAGCAGCTGTTAATTCCCCCTTTTAAAGAGAGGAGGGTTGTGTGCAATGATGAAAACCCATTCTCTGGGTCCCCAGTCTAATAGTCTGGATTCACGTGATGCATGGCCATCACAGGTGTAGCACATAATAGCTCTATATGGGCTTCCTATCCAGACCAATTAAAATCTGTCAGTGAGCCAAGAAATAACAGCATGTGCACCATAATGCCAAAACTCAAAACAAGTCCTCTAATCATTGCTTGCATTTCTAGGACAATTTGTGTTATTAAAGCACGATTTATACTTTAACTTCCCTTTCTCCTCCTGTGGAAGGCAAGAGGTTTAAATAGTGAAACTCAAGTTTCAGAGAGAGAGAGAGAGAGAGAGAGAGAGAGAGCCAATGATTTACCAAATGATAAGATCCCAATAATCGTGTCAAATTGCTCATTATAAAATCTGTAATCAATTTCCTCCTGTCCATATGGCAATAACTACCATTTATATATCAGTTAGCTTAGACAATGCTACTTATCTGTTTTCTGATTGGGTCTTCAATAGCTCCCCTGTGGAATAAGATGATTGTTCCCTTTTTACGCATCAACAAAAGCTTAAAAGCTTGGAATCATAGTAAAATCCTGCATCTTATGTGAAAATGGAAGAAGCTGTCATTTAGGTCAACTGTTCAAGAGCCTCAAGCCTCTCCTCCAGTGCTAAGAACACAGACCTACCGACTCTGAGCCATGCTTGCTATCCTTGATTCCTTGCTCTCCTGTGCCAAGCGCGTTTTTTGGGTTGGAGGCAAGACAGAACCCAGAGATGTGCTGGTGTAAACGCAGTTGTCGTCCAGGCAACTGAGCCCAGCTTTCAGCAACAGAAGAGCTCTGGTTCATGACTTTTCCCCACTACTTGGGAATTAGAATTCATATTTTCTTGTTCTTTTAACATCTGATCTCTTTAGTGCTTTCCCATATGTGTTTGGTGAAGTTACTTTTGGTTTATAGTTTCAGCAAAGCTTTGAAAGTACAGAGGTCATGAATGACCATGAATGCTCAGGTAGAGTGATCTCACAAGTAGATAAATGTCTCCCCCATAGGAAAAGAAGGGGGAAAAAACATATTCTGCAGCTTTTTGTAGTCAGAACACAATTTCCTGCAGGTGTTCTTTGTTTCTTGGCAACAACCACAAAAAGGAACTCTTTTTTGACTCTCCTGATGACTTTAGGTGAAGGCTGAGCCTTTGAGTACAAATGATTGCTTGGCTCTTGTCCCCATGGCGAGACAGGAGTGGATTTCACATATCTCACTGTTGGCAGATCAGTATTTCCATCCATTGTTTATTCCAAACGCTTTCCTCTGTCCCAGCATGTGTGTCTTCACTGGAGGAGGGACTAGAATGAGTTCTGTGTTCTCTGTGGTGCACTGAAGCCTAAGGGCCAAGCTCCTTTCATCTACAGTCAGAAATGATTCCTCCAAAGCAAATGGCTTCAAGTATCTGTTGCTGTGTATCTGCCTCCTCACCATTCCATCTGGAACTGTGGCTAATGTAGTCAATAGAGGATAATAGATCAACGTAAATAAACTTTGTTTATATTTATTTTTTAAGAAAATCAAAATTGGAGGTGAAAGAACATGCAGAGACAACCCTTATATTCTCATTTCTTTCATATTTTAATATATTATAAATATTATAAAAAGAAAGGAGTATACATCTTTAGAGATACATAAATTTATGTACCTGTGTATCTATATTTTATCTATTTATGTATCTTACGTTTTATGTATAAATACATAAATTTATTTATAATCAATTATTTATATCTTTATGGATTTTTCTCATTTCATGACGATTTTCTAAGTATAGTGTGAATAAATTCTACAGCTCAATGAAGTTACCTGCTAGCTGGCGGTTCCTCCTTAGTGGGGAGGAATCAATAGGATCAGGCAGGCCCACTTTGCATGTTGTTAAAGCTGACTTTAATCTTGGAAATCCCAGCTACAGACCACTCGATATGAAAGCAGGGTGATTGGCTGCGAGGCTTTCTCAATGCTTTGGTTAACCTATTTGGACATATTTTAGCTTGTGACTTGGTGAAGTTCTTTCTTGGGTTTTGTGATTTGCAACCTAATGGAAAAGAAGCTTGGGTAAAATCAGTTTGATAGGGAGATTTGAAATGAGTTTTAAGCTGAATCTAAAATGTAGATTAAAAAATGAAGTAATAAGGCACAGTGGAGTACAGTGTTCAAGAGATTTGAAATGCATCCAGAGTGAGGAAGGAGGTGTGAAAATGCCATCAGAAGTGCTGAGCTCAAATATAATCCCCCTTCACACTTATCCTTCCCCCAAGACATGTAGGCACCCAGACATTATCCATCCTTTGGTTTTGTTTTGTTTTGTTTTGTTTTGTTTTTTTAAAGAACACCTTTTGAGGCCTGAGCGGTGGTTCAAGTAGTAGGGCATCTGCCTTGTACGAGCTAACCTAGGACAGACCACTGTTCAATCCCTCGGCATCCCATATAGTCCCCAAGCCAGGAGTGATTTCTGAGTGCATATCCAGGAATAACCCCTGAGTGTCACCAGTGTGGCCCCAAAAAAACATAACAAACAAACAAAATACACTTTTCCAAGTCCATGGTGAGTTATAAACAGAATGCCATTAAGTTGCATCATATTATAGTTTTACTAATGTGTCACAAAATGAAGGAATCTATATTCCTACAGCATTTCCCACAAACATTTTATTCATTATCATTGAAACCCACTGCTTCAGAATGTACTGTTGGTGAGTTTCTTTCCCTCACCTAAATGATTCCTTTAATACCGTATTTTCCAGCGTATAAGACGACTTTTGAAACAAAAGAAAAAGTCAACTGAAAATCGGGTGTCCATCTTATAAGCTGAGTATATCCCGAAAAATTTTCAATATGCTGCTAAACGAAAATTGAATATTGCCACAAAACGAATTTCCCACCTCGATCCTGCACCACTCACTGCAAGGCTGCTCGACGCCTCTCTAATTCAGCCATCCAAGCAGGCTTTTTATGCATGCAAATTAGACACTCTTCTGGACCCGAATCTACACTGTATAAAGCCTGCTCTGATTGGCAGAGTCTAGAGAGGAAGTCTATGACAGTAGAAACCTTTGAACCTTTGCTTGTTGTGATTGGCTCACTGTGGTACATACAGGTTGCAGCACAGGAATGTTCTGTCTGATACAGTGAATATAGGCCCTAAACCTATGTTTTAATTGCAAAATTAGGGGGTCGTCTTGTACACCTGGTCATCTTATACGCCAGCAAATACGGTAACTATTCATGACAATCTTCAGACCATAAGACAAAGCAAGAGTTAATGTAGATGAAAAGATCATATAAACATAATGCTTAGTGTAGCATCTCATGTCTCATTCTTGTTTCTAGTATCCTTTTACTTGAGATTGTGATAACAAAGTAGCATAAACTGTGGGCCTTTGTCAAGGCTGGCTGAGCTTCAGGTATGGAAGTTCTGAGGATGGTGTGTGTTCTTACCTTGGATGCCTTGCTGCCAATCTGAGGCCTTCTTGGACTTGGAGATACATCACCCTTCTCTGCTTCCATGTTCACATGTTGTGTTTTCTCTCTTTCTCCCTCCCTCCCCTCTATGTGAATGTTAATCACCTTGTCCTTTTTCTAAGGACACTAGTTCTATTGGATTAGCCCCCACCCCATTGACCTCATCTTAATGAAATGCATGTGCAAAAACCCTGCTCCACATAACACTATATGTTCATATATTGGAATGATGATTTCAACCTCTGAATTTCAGTAAGATATAATTCACCCTATCACAATGACTACTCTTTAGTTAATCCTTAAGTTTGATGATTTCCTTCTTCATGATAGATCTTTGCTTCAAATAAAAAATTTGGAAGAAGGAGAGGAAGGGGATGGAGAGGGGAGGGGTGGGAGAGAGGAAGAAGGGAGGAAGAAGGGAGGAGGAAGGAGGGAGGGAGGGAGGGAAGGGAGGGAGGGACAGAGGAAAAGGGAGGGAGGGAGGGAGGAAAGGGAGGGAGGAAAGAGAGGGAGGGAGGGAAGGGAGGGGAAGGTGGGAGGGAGGAAGGGAAGGAAGGGAGGGAGGTAAGGGAGGGAGGGAGGAAGGAAGGAAGGAAGGAAGGAAGGAAGGAAGGAAGGAAGGAAGGAAGGAAGAAAGGAAGGAGGAAGGAAGGAAGGACGGAAGGAAGGAAGGAAGGAAGGAAGGAAAGAAGGAAGGAAGGAAGGAAGGAAAGAAGGAAAAAAAGTAGGGAGGAAGGGAGGAAGGAAGGGTCACCAGTCTTGTAAGAAGTAATATTTTCAGCTGTGTGCATCTTCAACATCACAACAGTAACAACAAAGGGAAAAAGGAAAACTTTTACAAAAAAGAAAAAAAATTCTGTGGAGGGCCAGTACAGAAGGAGGGAAGTGAGATGGGTACAAAATTGAAGCACAGAATAGAGTATTTTCAATATCCCTGGTTTGAAATTAGCACTCATTCACAGTGCTTATGGGCAGGGCAATGAGGACATTTGGCCAAACCAGTCCAGCTGAGCTAGTCATTACTTACAGCCAAAACAGTCTGAGTTTGGCAATGGTCTGACTGTATTGCTAGCCTCAGGGTTCCATGTCCTTGCTCAGTGAGCAGGCAGCAGGCTGCCCAAACTGCCCACCCATCCAGGATGGTGTAGAATCCCCCGTGCCATTGACATAGTGTGTATTATAGTATTACTAAAACACCCATGGAAAAAAATACCCTTTGGAGTAATAAAGTCTCAAATTCAGCAATTTCTGCAGTATCACAGCAAAATTCCCCAGCTGTTGTGATAGTTAGCCAGTAATTCTTCAAAATGGTTCTCTTCTGACACATACACAACGTTTTCTTTTGTAAGTACTGAAGGTTTGATTCCTCCAGAGCCCATTACATAGACATATTGGCCCCTGAGATAATTACAAGAAAATAGTCTAATGGGCTTGATCATGGAAATCCCATTACCTTCGTGAAGAATCACCAGTAAGAATCTAAGTTTTCCCCTGGGAAAAAACACAATTTCTATAGAAGCATAGAAAGAACATTTAATTCACCTGACTATATTTGAAAATGAGGACTATCATTGATTTGTCAAAAATAGGATTGTTAAATTATCGTATTTTACTCCATCTTTTTAGGGGGGCTTTTAGCTTCAACTCTATGCTCAGGCATCAATTCTGATGGGGCTTGCAGACCTATTTGTGGTGATGCTCAAGATTGAACCCACCTCAGCCACATGCCTGACTTACACCCTATTTACTGTACTATCTCTCTGTTCTCTACCCCACTTTTTCTGAAAGAATTTAGGTTGGCATACAAAGGTGTAACATATGTGACTAGAATTTAGAAGTCATATGACTTTAACACTGTGAGTTAGAAGGGAAAGTCTGCTCTCTGGTTCATAAAATCAATGGTCCCTGGCCTGATTGGAGCTATGGGTTTGTTTACTTCCTCCTGTAATGTGGCCTTTGTGGAGTTGTCATAGTCATAGTTTTTGATCCCAATACTGGGTGTGAAAAAATACACAGTGGTGCAAAAGGAAGCAGTATTTGCTTCCAGGAAACTGGGGGGGGGCTCTATGATAGGTACCCCCACTTACTTAAATTATACCTGCTGCTGAGTCCTGCCATCTCCAATTGTACATTATGAGTTACATGGAGATTTTTATATTTCAGCTTCCCAGGTCTCATTCTTAGGCATCTGCATGAGTAGAACTGGGAAATCTGCCTTTTCTTTATGTATTTTTTTATTGGTTTGGGGCCACACTCAGTGTGCAGGGTTTAATACAGGTTCTGTGCTCAGATATTATGCCTGCCCTAGAAGGCTCAAGGGACGTATATAGTGTCGGGTATTGAACCAGGTACATGGTGTGCAAGGAAAATACCCTACCAGCTGTACTCTCTCTGGCCCAGAATCTACATTTGTATATCCCCTGGGTGGTTATGAGCCCTATGACCTAGAAAATATAATTTAAAGATTTCTGTACTCTCCTGGGGTCTTCTTACTTTTAGAACACTAATAGTATCATGCTGTTTCTTCAAAGTGGCACTTCCATGTCTAATTTAAAATTTAAAAAAATTAAATAATGATTGGCTAGGAAAATAATGTAGAGATAAAGTGCTAACTTTATATACTACTGACCTAACTCAATCCCTGGCATCATACCTCAAGCACTTTGAGGGGTCATTCCTGAGCACTTCACTGCGTGTAGAGCTCTCAATTAATAATGATAACTTCAAACTATCCATTTTTCAGTACTGACAGAACTCATAAAATTTTGTTTTTTCTAAGCTAAGCGCTCAGAAATTGCCCCTGGCTTGGGGGAACCATATGGGACACCGGGGGATCGAACCGTGGTCCTTCCTTGGCTAGCGCTTGCAAGGTAGACACCTTACCTCTAGCGCCACCTCACCGGCCCCTCATAAAATTTTAATAGCTATCAGTTAAGAACTTCAGTGTGTGCATTACTCTATATGTAATCTTTATTATTATAAAGATCATTTTAAATGTACAGGCTTACATTCATGAATGGGATTAGGCAGAAGATAACACCACAAGATCTTTTTTTTCCCAATGGAATCCAGTAACTTTTTCTTTAGGGGTTATGTGAGTCTGAGTTCTGCATTTACACAGTCCTCTTCCAATGATAGTTTCAAAACTCCTCATTCAGAACTCTACTTAAGAACATTTTCCTTTTTTGTTTGATTGTTAGTTTATGGATCACACCCAGTTGTGCTCAGGGGTCACACATATGATGGTACTCAGAGAATCACATGCAGTGCTGAGGATCAAACCTGGTCAGCCTTGAGTAAGGTAAGCATCTTACCCCTGTATTATACCTGTCTGACCCTAAAACTTTGCACAGAATAGGTAATATTAATTGTGAATGTGGGAAACATGAAAAAATTCTATTCTAAGGTTTATGTTCTTTTTCTTGAAATCTTGTTTTCCCTCCAAGCACTGCTCTTCCTCTACCTCTTCATCAGCTTACAGTTAGCTCTGCCCTTTCACTTGCTACCTTTGTGTGAACTGTTAGCAGTTTAGCTATATACCTTTTTTTTTTTAACAAAGAGTGCCCTCAAAATTACATTTTCAGAGATACCTGTGTATTCAGGGATTTGTCATTGTGGTGGAGATTTTTAGATTCACTCTGATGAAAGTGTTTTCCCTTACTTTAAGAATAAACAAACACTTCAATTCATGCATCTAATTACAAGCAGTCTAAAGAATCTAAGTTAAAAATGCCTCTTCCATATCATCCTCTATTAAATAATTCTCTTCAATTCTACAAAGAATTTGTAAAAATAGGCATTGAACTTCTCTTATTCAGTTGGTACTGCATTTGTGCTGCTCATGATTCCAACAGAAATAGACAGGAGAGAGGTCTGAGGGGTTCTAGGCAATGCACTGAAGGTAGCAGTCAGGAATGAGCAGAAATAGGGGAAGCACCACAGCAAAGCTTTGCCAGGATTGCCTTAGCATGTTCTTGGAACCTGAGTATCATGCCTGTGAAACACCCTCGATGCCTCTCCTCCTTCATCTAAGAGAACTTTTATCATAAACTATAAACTTGTTTCTCCAGTAGCATTTAGACCTGCTTCCTTCTTCTGCCCACTCTGGACCTCCATTTGTATACCACATGGGCATTTCTGGAATCCATTAATGTCAAGCTTTATGCCCATTCTCATGAGCTGTATCCTCTCCTAATCCAATTCTCTTCCTTCTTAGCCTTTTGGCCCAGTAGATCTTATTTGCCCTTATGACTTTATTTAAGCTGCCTTCTCCAGGGACTATCTCTGTTTAAGTTTTAAGTTCCCTGTTTAAGTTAGGTTTCCATTCTAAATGTTACTGCACTTCTTTGCTCTTACCCTTAGCTTAATTTCTATCATACTATATAAAAGAGGACCTCTTCATATGCCTTTATCTCTCACCAAATAGCCTATATCCTCAAGGACAGGACTAGGCTGCTCACAATTCTAGTCACACTAGCTAACACAGCATTGTTAATACATATTTGCATTAATCTAGTGATCTATTTTAATCTTAGAAAACCCTCGACATAATTCATTTTAAGATTTTCTACTCTAAGGAGTGGAGTCTATCATTGGAATTTAAACACTCTCTGACCAAGTTTTTGTTCTTAAGACATTTGGCTCTCAGTTACTTGATATGCACAGAAGCAAGAAGTGAGTTGAGGCCAGTTAATTAAGAAAGAATCACCTGTCATATGCTTAGCATTTTGTAAAATATTTGGGTAAATAGTGATATATGAGTTTCTTCCTCATAAATCTGTTGTTTAGAGCATGGACCTCTCGTATGGAATCTAAAAAGTACATGACTTATTGCCAAAATATGTAGTATTCACTATTAAGATGACATTTTTTTTTTTTTTTTTTTTTGGTTTTTGGGCCACACCCGTTTGATGCTCAGGGGTTACTCCTGGCTATGTGCTCAGAAATCGCCCCTGGCTTGGGGGGACCATATGGGACGCCGGGGGATCGAACCGCGGTCCGTTCCTTGGTAGCGCTTACAAGGCAGACACCTTATCTCTAGCGCCACCTTCCCGGCCCTTAAGATGACATTTAAAGCTACTTCCAACTTGATCTTTTAGTGGATGTGAGGTTTTAAGTAACTTGTTTCTGTAGTATATACTCTAGTAGCATGGTTTCTAAATCTTCAAGCATAAGGACCAACTTGCTTTGAAGATTTTTTGCCATCTCTAAAATCAAGTCTTGTCACCTGACTTGGTCTGAGTCCAGGTAACTTTGTTTCAGTTCTAAGTAGAAACCTAACAACTAACAACTGTTTCATAGACCCAGTATCATCCAAGGAAAGAGAGAATCTGATATATACAACAGCTAGTTTTCCCTCCATGAATTGTTTGTATGGAATATTATGCCTTTGTATTTATCAAGTGTTAGGGAATCACTGTATTTCACTACAATTGTGAAACTCATAAGAACTGAAGTAATATCACTGAAAGAATGCTCCTTGCAAAACTCAGGCACACTTAATTCAAAATTCGAATTTTCTAAGAAGCTTTCTTCTATTCATCTCATAGATAGTTGTTCAATCTGTTCTAAATAAAGCAACATGCTAGATGATTAAATTTCCCCTTCCGTTTGGATCATTCAGTCATTTCAGTTTTTTTTTATCTGTAATGTGTGGCCAGCAACTTTTTCTTGGCAGCTACTGGGTTGCTGGGAGGGTTAGCCATGAAAATGATTAACATCACCTTAGAACATAGTAGATACTGATAAAGAACACAGTTTCTACTTTCTATTCAGGATAAATAATTTAAAATGCAAAATTAGGGGCCGATGAGGAGGCGCTGGAGGTATGGTGTCTGCCTTGCAAGCGTTAACCAAGGAAGGACCGTGGTTCGATCCTCCGGCGTCCCAAATGGTACCCCCAAGCCAGGGGCAATTTCTGAGCTCTTAGCCAGGAGTAACCCCTGAGCATCAAATGGGTGTGGCCCAAAAGAAACAAAAAAAATGTAAAATTACACTAGAATTCACTATTCCATATGGAGGCTCAGCTAGCTGTTAAGTACTTGAAATGTAACCTGTCTAAACTGAGGTGTACACACCTAGAAAAGGAGGAAGAAGTGTCCTTTCTTCTTACTAAGCTAATATGATTTTCTTAGGAGTAAATGAAAAAGTAGCTGAGCATTCTTTGATAAGAGTACTCTGATAGCATTCAAATGTCAGCCACATCCCTTCCATCATATTCTTGGGCAGGTCACATCATCTATCTGAGTCTCAGTTTACTCATTCATCAAATAATGAGATAAAAGTATCTGTATTTGTCTGCTAAAGTTGCCGTAATTCAATGCATCTGACTGAGGGGAGCAAACAAGCAGCAGCATATATTCCTTAAAGTTCTGGAAACCAGATCTACTATCCAGAACCAACTGACTCTGTTTCCCTGTGAGAATCTTCTTCTTGGTTTGCAGAGGACCATTTTCTTGTAATATCATGTGTCATAAACAAAGAAAAAGTACTTTGTTGGGAGGATGTGGAAGTCAGGTATTATGCTCTTTACTCTCTGAAATCAAAGATCACTACAGAAGGTGATCGGGGAACTGTTGTTATGGGATGCTGGGGATCAAATCTTGGTTGGCCACATATAAAGCTAGCACCTTACCTGCTACATATCTCCCAACCCCATGAACACAAATTCTATGGTATTTCTTCTTTTCATTGAAAAAGCCTCACTAATGACCTCATCTAAACCAGATGTCCACCCCCAAATTCATTCATTGATGGGTTCAACTTCAACATTGTGAACTTTGAGGAATGGACATTTACTCCATAACAGTAACGCATATGTTGCTGTGAGGATCAGGCCATTAATACACAAAAGGAACATGACACAGTGTAAATACTTAATTGTTAACATTGTCATTATCCTATCTGTTTTGTGGTATAGTAGACTCATTTTTAGAAAAGTGCTTGGCACTGTCTGGATGTTAAATAAATATTTTTTAATTAATAAAATGAGTCATCATCTTGGAAGCAAGCAATGACTGTTTGTGCAATTTTAAAATTGGAGATAACCTGATATCTGTTGTTCTCTAAGTGATGGTATCCCAATGTGATACCAGTTCAGATGGACTGTTCATATGACTAAATGGGCTCATATTAGGACATTTCCTTTCTCAGCCACCCAGAAATGTCCAGTGTTTTCTATTTTCCTAATTCTCATCAATTTTTCCTTTATGCCCTTGATTCTCCTTTTCTCCACATCCAATTAAATAGTATAATGCCTGATCTGACTTAGAATCTAGCAACCAATCTAGCAACCTTTCAGCATTCTATTAGCTCTCCATATTTGCATGACACTCAAGCTGAAACATCTGGGATTATTATGTAATCACTTGGATCTATTCTGGTCAATATATACAATACTTTTAATTCTAAAATTTCCCTCATTCTCTTTGCAAAGGTGAGAGAAGTTAGAAGGACATTGAGTGGGGGATCTAGAGGGGAGTATTTTCAATGAGTTATTATCCCACTTATAGTACTAAAATGGATTTGATAACTCATAGCCTAAGATTTAAATAATCTAAATCCTTCTTCATTTGGCAGCCTGTTTTCTCCCATTATTTATTGTGCTGCCTGATATAGTATCAGAGGCTCATATAGAGGGTTGGTTCGTGGTGCCATCACAGACAAGAGATTTACACAAATAATGAAAAAATAGTGGTTCCCAGCAATCAGATCCAGAACAATTTCTTTCTCCTTTTCCTCACACCTGGCACAGTTCATTTCCTACATATTAACCCTTGGTCCTCCTTCAAACTTCTAGTAAATTTATCTCCAGCTTCCTTCTGAGCTCTGGATGAAATTCCATTGGTCAGGAGATTGGCAAGTAATGACAGCAACAGTCTAATAACAATAATGATATCAAGTCTTTATATATGGGAGGCACCATGTAAATGCTTTCAGACTTACCAGCCTATGAAGGTGGGCAAGAAATTTGACACCCTAAGAACTGATACACATGGCAACTTGGTCTAATACATCAGGCAGAAGATATGGGAGAAGACTTGGGAATCTGGGAGTAAGAGTAGGACCACCGTTTTACTCAAAAGATACTAATACTAAAAATAAATGAACAATTAAGACCATGAACTTTGAAATTCCACAAATCTGTAGGAGAAATTCTAGATCTCAACTATTATTTGTAGTACTTTGAACAAAAAACTATTTTCTGCATATGCAATAGAATAATATATTGTGAAAACTGAGTAAGATAACACACAGGACATTGGATGGGTCTCACCATTTGTAAGTGGCAGGTCATAAACACTGTCCTTTTTGCCTTAGATGCTTTGAGATAAAATGTATAAATGGTGCCTGATAACACTTTAAGTACTACCTCTTGTTACTATTGTTGTTACCATGACTACCACTACATTACTCCCACCATTATTGTTGATGCCATGATTTAAAGCATACTCAACATAGAAGATTGATACTAGTCAACCAGTACACTGCAAAAGCAAATGCTAAGGGTCCTGTAAAGCAGGATATTATATGACAGTAATTTTGTTTGTACTCCTGTTAAGAAAGGCTCTATTTGTGATGTCCATCTGTGGGCTTTCCTTGACCCAAATTTCCCCATGCCATCAGATAGGACTCCAGCTCTAGGTGTGCACGAAGTAGATTTAGGCCTGCAGCTCTTGGCCAGCCTTAGTAACTCTTTATTTATTTTGTAACCCTTCCCCCAAGGCCCTTTTAACTAAATTTTCTTTTGAAATGTTAATCCCACCTGGATGATCAGACCCGCCTACACTGGGATGGGGCAGGCTGTTTTAAAATAAAGAATAGAAAAAAAGTGCTGGCTTTGGAGAAAGACAGAGCTCCTGATGAGAGAAGCAGCAAGAGAAGCGAGAGAGAGAGAGAGAGAGAGAGAGAGAGAGAGAGAGAGAGAGAGAGAGACAGAGACAGAGACAGAGACAGAGACAGAGACAGACAGAGACAGAGACAGACAGAGACAGAGACACAGAGAGAGACAGAGACAGAGAAAGAAAAAGCATCTTTTTTACTCAGGATTGGCTAATCAGTGGTTTTTATAGCTTCATGTAAATTTTAACAGCACTTTTCCTAAGGTATATCCCTAGGAGTGGTATAGCTAGATCAAATGGGAGCTCAATCTCCAGTTTTTGGAGGAATCTCCATATCACTTTCTGTAAAGGTTGGACTAGACGGCATTCCCACCAGCAGTGGATAAGAGTTCTTTTCTCTCCACATCCCCACCAGCACTGCTTGTTCGCATTCTTTGTGATGTGTACCAATCTCTGTGGCATGAGATGGTACCTCATAGTTGTTTTGATTTGCATCTCCCTGATGATTAGTGATGTGGAGCATTTTTTCATTTGTCTTTTGGCCATTTGTATTTCTTCTTTATTAAAGTGTCTGTCCATTTCTTCTCCCCATTTTTTGATGGGATTAGATGTTTTTTCTTGTAAAGTTCTGTCAGTGCCCTGTATATTTTGGAGATTAGCCCCTTATCTGATAGGTATTGGATGAATAGTTTCTCCCACTTGGTGGGTGGCTCTTGTATCCTGGGCACTATTTCTCTGCTTCCACTTGTTTGGGAAGTGCAGTTTCCTCCTTAAAGATGCCTTTAGTCTCAATGTCATGGAGTGTTTTACCTACATGTTGTTCTACATGTTCTATATACCTTATGGTATCAGGTCTGATATCAAGGTCTTTAATCCATTTTGGATTTTACCTTCGTACATGATGTTAGCTGGGGGTCTATGTTTGCTTTTTTGCAAGTGGCTAACCAGTTCTCTCAATACCACTTGTTGAAGAGGCTTTTCCTGCTCCACTTAGGATTTCTTGCTCCTTTGTTGAAAATTAGGTGATTGTATGTCTGGGGAACATTCTCTCTTCCTCACACCTATATTCATTGCAGCACTATTTACAATAGTCAGACTCTGGAAACAATCAAGATGCCCTTCAACAGATGAATGGCTAAAGAAACTGTGGTACATATACACAATAAAATATTATGCAGCCGTCAGAGGAGATGAAGTCATGAAATTTTCCTATACATGGATGTACATGGAATCTATTATGCTGAGTGAAGTAAGTCAGAGGGAGAGAGATAGATGCAGAATAGTCTCACTCATTTATGGGTTTTAAGAAAATTAAAAGACATTTTTGCAACAATCCTCAGAGACAAAGAGAGGAGGCTGGAAGTTCCAGCTCACTTCATGAAGCTCACCACAAAAAGTGGTGAGTGCAGTTAGAGAAATAACTACACTGAGAACTATCATAACCTTGTGAATGAACAAGGGAAATGGAAAGCCTGTCTAGAGTACAGGTGGGGTTGGGGTGGGGAGGAAGGAGATTTGGGACATTGGTAATGGAAATGTTGCACTGGTGAAGAGGGGTGTTCTTTACATGACTAAAACCTAACCACAATCATGTTTGTAATCAAGGTATTTAAATAAAGATATTATAAAAAATTTAACAGCATTTGATCTGTCTTTTTAAAAAATGTCATAAGTATTTCTGTAAGATGGCAGTTGACTGTACAATGCTTTGGACTGTTATTTTAAAGTATTAATCCTTCCAAAACTGGAATATTTTTTCATTTTGTTCTGTTTTTCTTTATTTTAACAATGATTTGTAATTTTGTACAAGGCTTACACCTCTTTTATTAAGCTGATTCTAAGGCATTTGTTTTTTTTTAGGCACAATTGTGAATGGAATTGCATTTTTTTCTTTCTTCTCTTTCCCATTTTACTGTTTGTATATAGGATTATGACAGATTTCTGCATACTTATTTTATAACTTGTCACATTACCGTACAAGTAAACAATTTGTAGGAGAGGGTTTTTTTTTTGGGGGGGGGGTGGAGTCTAGAATTTTCTAGCTCTGGAAATAGTGATAGTTTGAGTTCTTTTTTTAAATCTGGAGTACCTCAATATCTTCTTCTTGCCTGATTGAAATAGCTATATTTCAATACTATATATATTTCAATACTATATACACTATATTTTTATATAAATAATATATAATAAATATATATTTATATATAATATATTTCAACACTATATTGAATAATAGTGTTGAGAAGAGACAACCTTGGATAAACTTTTAAGACAGACTTATTATTCATGGTTTCTGTCATAATCAAAGTGATGAGTAACTATTGTTTTTGTATGCTTGTGAGGATTGCCAGGAGATGTTTATGAGCATAGTGTATTTTCTCAGCTTGAACATAGTTATTTACCATGCAAAATAGACCCTAGGAAATAATTTATAGCATCATTTCTCAAATGAGATCCCATAAGCCTGAAATTCCGGATTTTATTATTGGTAAGATATCGACTGCACAGATGTGAATCTTTCCTCATTCCTAACTAGCTTTAGAATGTTTGGCAAAGTAGCTCCCCTTCCTAGGTTATTTCCAGATTAAGTGAAACTGATAGTCTCTGCCTATTGATTGCTTACAGAAGCAAGTGAGTTCATGCACAGATGATATTTACCTGTGACTCCCACAGCACCTAGCATAGTACTGGTTTGGCAGAAAAATTCTTTACTTGTTGGCTCAAACTGACTTAAATCCAAAGTGTTTGGAGCATAGTGGTTGTTTGACCCTATGCTATGCACCACCCAAAAGTTCTGCTCTATATCCTCCTTCTCTTATTGCTTCAGGCTAGGAAAGGAGGAGGAGTTTGGACAAGAGTTGCCAGTAAACCCTCTCCACCTGCCATATTAGCTCATCCGCATACAGAGGAGACTTCGTTTGGTGTCTCAAAGTTTTCCTTGCATGCTTTTTTAGTCTTTCTTTCTCTTTCATTATTTTAGGGTGCAAAAGCACACTCAATCGTGTTTAGGACTTACCTCTTATGCTGAACTCAAGAATCACTCCTGGCAGTGCTCAGATAATCCTAGGAGAAGCCAGGGCTCATCAATCCCAGGCCTGACATGTGCAAGACATGTCTTCCTTTCTTTTTCATTCCAGTTAGACAGTTTGTACAAGGATGAAGAGTGGGATGAGTGGGAAAGATAGACTGCCTTTTCAATGTCTGCAGGAGAAAAAGAATGAGTGGGTGGTAAGTTCTATTACAGGAAATCTATGACAGGAGTGCCATGAGTGTTTTGAGAAGGCAATCTACCTATTTTTAAAGAAAGAAAGGGTAATTATGTGACTTACTAGAAGACAAACTCAATAAAAATAAAGTTCTGGAATATTATTTTTATTCAAATATTTCTGTTTCTGTATGAGCTACATTCTCCATGCTATGAGTACAGTACGTTAAGACTATTTCTTTATTGCAGTAGTTTCAGTGGGTCATTTTATTTTACCTCAACATATGAAAGTGTTAAGATCATTTCCTCCTAAGGTAGGCTTTCTAACATTTAGATGCATGCAAGCATAGCCTAGCTTTGGACACCTGCATCTATTTCCCTGCAGCTAGTTATTTATTCTCCTGAAATGTTTTTTCCTTTTATTTTGATACTGTAATGGCAGAAAGATATAGTTCCTTCATGCTGTGTTTTTTCTTTCCATTTTCCTGATAAAACTGTATCACTGCAGAGGAAATCAAATCTAATCTTCAGTATGTTTAGCATGAAAGCAATAAAAAGCATTAATTCACTCCAGAAAGAGCGAAATACATTTGGATACTCAAAGGAAGAATCACCATGGAAACTGTTTTCTTGAAATTCTGCACTGTGCAGACTTGAGGCATGACTAAGTGAAGAAAGAAAGGCATAGGGAAGAGAAGAAATATCCTATTGTCACTAAAACACTGCCGAGGAATTGCCATGAATTATTGATTGAATAAATAGAAATATCTATGAATTAGAATCATTAAACTGTTGTCTTTTAAATGAGTATGTAAGAACATGCTGCTAACTTGTTCCTCACTGCTGTCTTCTCTTCACTGTCAAAATCCTATTAAGCACTCAAAGAGCTACCCAAAGGTCAAAAAGTTTTCAGAAATAGCAGAAGGAATTATTATTAAAGAACTATGTGAGCTAAAACTAAAATAGTATTATTTGCATACTATTGCATTCCAGATCTATTTGCCATTGTACACTGTTTGCAATGGTATGGTTTTAGAATTTTTTCAATGATATTGAATTTGTAAAGATCAGAGGCCAACTCTTGCCTTTGGGATTGTGTTAATAAGATGTTATGGAATTTCCCTAAGGAAATTCTTTTGGGTTAAATATACATATATATAGCTCACAATCTGCTCATTCTATTTTTTTTTATTGTGACCAAAGTGAATAACAAATATTTCACAGTAATATTTAAGGTACATAGTAACAATGAATCAGGGCCATTCCTATTCATTTTGCTTTCTACATATTTACCAATTCAAAGGTTTTTCTTATTGAAATTATACATTTGTATTTAGTAACTGTTTATAATGCCTACCATGTGTTAAGAATTTCCTGAGAGGGAATTATTGTGCCAAATCTTTTACACTATTATTTTTAGAGCTTGAATTCTTAAAATGAAAAACCTTAGATAGCCCCATTTTATAGGTAAGGAAATTGAGTTTTGGTGATGTCAATTAATTGCACTGGCTCATAGAGCCATTGCATTGTAGAACCTGCTTTACAACCACACATGAATCCTCATGCCATGATTTTTACAGTGACTAAATTTTTTATTCTAAAAGACATATACAGTTTCCCTTTTTAATACTATAAAATCATTAATGTCAAGGGACTGGATATATAAGTATTCCCACAGTATATTCATAACAAATGTGTATTTAGAAACTACCATTACATTGCACAAAATATTTTACTAGCCACAAAAATTGAAGTAAGATGAATTATCTTCCAGCAATAAATTTATAGTCTTCAGGAAATATTGAAGTGGATGACTGAGCCAATCTAGTTAAGAGTTCAGATATAGGGCCCGGAGAGATAGCACAGCGGCGTTTGCCTTGCAAGCAGCCGATCCAGGACCAAAGGTGGTTGGTTTGAATCCCGGTGTCCCATATGGTCCCCCGTGCCTGCCAGGAGCTATTTCTGAGCAGACAGCCAGGAGTAACCCCTGAGCATCGCCGAGTGTGGCCCAAAAACCAAAAAAAAAAAAAAAGAGTTCAGATATAAAGGAGGTTAACTATATCTGTAGAAGATAGGGTTTTCCTGGTAGTTCAAGAATAGAAAGTCCTGGAATGGTAAAATAGAAAATGACCTTCATGCTAGAGGTAAGAAAGAGTGCAATGAGTTTGAGAATCTATAAAAAAAATAATAAGGATCTGTATTTTAGAGAAGAGAAACTCCAAAATATATGTTGGCTGGCAAGTGGGCCAGTTAGGGAGGAAGCTTGAGCACAGGGGGCCAAAGAGATATTGATGTTATCCTAGTGAGTCAAATGAGATTCAAAATGGTTTATTTCCTTTTTGGATGTACTAATTTATTAGGATGCATTATTTTTGTGTTCTCTTTGATAATCTTACATATGCATTCTTGTGTTCACAATACCCAGATGAAGATATAGGTAACGTCCAGGAAAATCTCCATAAGAGAGATTTTTTTCATGCCCTCCCTTAGCTCTCAAGAGCTGCCACTATTCTGACTCCCAGGGAGTGTTCAAGGGAAGTGATATAAAGGAAAATGATATGTGAAGTTTAAAGGAACACTTTAATGACTTTGAAGATGGAACATAAAGTATGATGGTAAGATTTCAAGCAAAGGGCTCAACTAAGTGGATGACGCAAAGTTCACAACATGTGCATCCATTCATTCAATTAAATATGCATTGAGCACTAGATCCACATACTGGTGGTATTAGGTAACTGTCCTTAATGAAGAGACCAACAAATAAAATTCCTTTATGTTGTACCAAAGTTAAACTGGTGGAAGCACAGATTTCACTTAAATTAGGTCCTAACCAAGAATGATAAGGAAGTCTTCCTAGAAGAACTGTCCCATCTGAGTCTTTTTGTTTTGTTTTGTTTTGGAGTTTTTTGTGGGGGGCACACCCGGCAGCTCTCAGAGATTACTCCTGGATCTGCACACAGAAATCACCCCTGGCAGGCTTGGAGAACCCTATGGCATGCCAGGACTTGAACCACCATTCATCCTGTATCGACTGCATGCAAGGTAAACACCCTACCACTGTGCTATTGCTCTGGCCTCTCCCTATGAGTTTTAAGAGGTGTTAAGTATCATCACAGGAGAGCTTGAACTAGTTCAGTTTTAAGTAAAAGGAAGCAGCAAAACAGGTTTCAAGATGACAGAGTGCGTGCTGCTGTGTGGAGGTAGCAGTTGTGGACAAGAGAGGAGCGGAAAGAGACATCGGTTTCTTCATATAAGAGCAGTAGTCAGACTCAGTAACTGGCATGATATCCCAGGAACCACATCAACTCAGGTTTTCAACACCAGTGTGTAATTGTGGTGACCTGATTTGTACAGCAGACTGCATCTGTTGTTGATCATATTTCCGATATTATGCATGATGAGCTTTTTCATTGTTTTCATTCTAAGCAGCCCCCCTGGTTGTCAGTCATTTTTTTTTTTAATTGAACCAGAAAAACCAGGCAGGCAAAGAGATCTCCAGCATCTTTCATTTACCTCCTTCAGCTGAAGCAGCCTTATTTGTACATGTTTTTTTTGGTTTTCGTTTTCATTTTTTGTTGTTGTTGTTTTGGGGCCACACCCGGTGACACTCAGTGGTTACTCCCGGCTACGTGCTCAGAAATCGCTCCTGGCTTGGAAGATGAACCATATGGGATGCAGGGGACCGAACCACGGTTCATCCTAGGCTAGCACACACAAGGCAGACGCCTTACCGCTTGTGCCACTGCTCCAGCCCCAATTATTTGTACATGTTTTATATCTTCTGAAGCCATCAGGATGGGCAACCCTGCAATTTTTCTGACTTGTTGAACATATTTGCTGATGCTGCTTTGGGCAAGTCATTGTGTTTGCAACATCCCCCTTTCTATTATTCATCAGCAGGTAATCTAGTAGAGACCCTTGTTATTGTACCCCTACATATCTGAAGTGTTAGCCCTGTTACTAATCAATTCTTCCTGTGACCTCAATAATAAATCAATATGCTAGTCTTTGGCTTCTTTATATGGGCATAAGAATAATAACAATGCCCAGTATTATAGCACATGAATGATTAAAATATAATGCAGAAAACACCCTATGATAGTGCTTAAGACATAGAGGATCTTTGGTCAATGTACCCAAGGATACCAGAGCAAAGTGATTAGGAGCAAAGGTTCTCGAGTCAGATGCTCTCTGTTAGAAGGTGCTGCCATGACTGCCAGGGTCATTGTGTGCCATGGGTATGCTGCATCCACAGCAAGACCTTAGTGGGGTCTGTAAATCCTCACTGGGAATAAGCGGGAACACGAAGCGGATAAATATGAAATATGAAATAATGATACGACACGCAGTATGTGTGGGGTCAACAAATCTCTGGCAGGAGTGCGACAAATTTAATCATCAGGCAAGGGAATATATAAAGGGAAAAAAGAGGCAGTCATAACATGAAAGGAATATGCAATGTACATTGTTTGATTTTAGAACAAATACACATAGCTTTAGGTGATTTGTAACCTTAGAATAGAATAGGTTTCCGTTAGGAGTTGGAGGATAAAAAGAAGACTGAATTCTTACATATCAAAGAAGTTCCTGACCCTAGGTGTCTTTACTGATGTAAATTAAGGGATAGTAGGAAATCCTGGTTTACTCCTGATAACAAATATTCTTAACCTGAGGGAAATAGTATTCTAGCTAGGGGCTAAGACCCACTTTCTACGATCTGGTAATAGAAAGAGAATAACACTAAAGAAAGGGGTACATAATTATACCTAGTAAAATAGCCTAATTCTACACTGACCAAACCTGTTTATAAGCAGGTATTCAAAGTGACAGGGTGAGTCCCCAAGGCAGAAATCAACTGCTGTTGATGCTCAAAGGCAGGGAGAGAAGACCATTGTCTTGAAGATGCTATGTTTTGACTTGGCCTTCGGAAGTAAAAAAAAAAAAAAAAAAACGGCTGACAGAAAGAGAGGTAGCTGGCTGGACTTTGAGTTGCAAATATACAAAGCCAGCAGGGAACTTCTAGCAGCTTGCTTTGGTACTGAAATTCCTTTCATTGACTGCAGGATAGCTAAGGCCGAATTTCTGTAGTATAGCAGAAATGAATTAAAAGGAAAATGTTAAGTCACTACCATGTAAGAAGTATGACAGAAATATCGCCAGTGATCCACGCAAGAGGCAATGATTGACTTCTCCAAACGGGCCTTCTGGCAGATATTTCTTAGGAGGAAAATTAGGCACTGCACCAGAAAAGCCAAAAGCCATGTCTGGTGCTTGCTTCCTTTTGTGGGTAGTGACAGTTGTGGGCCAACCTCTGTGCTCTCATCTGTCAAATGTAGTTTTATTATGAGCATTAAGTGACGCAATTCATGGTATGAGCTTCATACAGTTTGGTGTGTGTCTATCCTTCCTCAGTAGTGCTCACGTTTACAATGATTACTGTATTTGTAGGAGGGGAGAGCAATGTGCCCGCCCTTTCAGGATTGTTGCCAACAGCATTGAACGAAGGGTGTGGCCCTGTGCCAGGCATACAGTGGGACCCGAGAATGTTTGTTAAGTCCCTGCTAGTGGCACTTCTCTCTAATGTTTTCTATAAACGTTTCATCTTGACTATTAGGGGGCTTCCACACGAAGGCATGGGCCAAGGAAGTTCATCGGGTGGCAGCTTGGGCTTAGGCTGGGCAGATTCTGATTATGTATAACAGAAGATTTAGATCAGCCTGTTATTACCATTGAAACTGTGCCAATGTGCTGCGAAATGTTCTTCCTATTGGGGGAGTGTCAGGTTCCAGATTTCCAAATCACAATGCACCTTTCCTGTTTCTTGAACCCTCTCTCACCTCTGCATGACATTTCTTACCTCTGGAAGAGCTTCTGCATGTGTCACAGAATTGGGACCCAGATGTTTGTAAGACTTTTGCAGACAAAGTAATCAATCCATTTGGTGGCCAGATGCCATCTGAAATTTCTCCTGCTATAGCACTGTGAGTTTCTAAATTCATTAGAAACATAAATTAATTAAATCTAATCAACAGTGGATGATGCAGAAGATTAAACAGTGAAAAACAAATACATTTCCAACTGGGCCATGTTAGATACAGGAAAAAACACTCTGCTTTGGAGGAGAAATCACGTTAACCCTTTTCTGGGCATTCTGGCAACCATGGGTAACTCTGAGACCCCAGGTGAGGCTGCGCTTCTTTCCAATTAAAGCCAACTGGTATGTTAGTGAGCTTTTCAATAAAGAGCTGCTGTTTTGTCTAAGAAGGCTTCTGAAGTGATCAGGCTACATTATGTGGTAAGAAGAGGAACAATTTCTTGTTTGTGTGTTGTCATGAAGGGTCTCTCGAAAGAGATCTGCAGGTTTTGTGCAATGCATAAAAGCATTCTGGTAAACAGGAAAAGTCAGGTAATTTGGAAATGAAAGAATCTTCCTTTACTTCCCACCAGAATAAGTTACCTAAGTCCCAGCTTCTTGATTACCAATATTAATCACCAACACCCCAAAGTCTGACCTATAGTAGGTGCTTGAATGAGCTCCATTTTATAGAATTTTCAGGTGTTTCATATGCCAAGATAGGAGATTCTCAGAAGGGAGATAATGGATGAGTTATTTCCCAGGTGCTTAACTTTTTAATTTTTAACCCAAGAAACAATATCTTAAGGAAAATTGAGATTTTTATCTCTGGGTAGTAGCTATTTCAGACCTTATTTTATCTGCTTACAAGCACTTGTCACTCAGCAGCCTTCACTGTATCATGCTGCTCATTTGAGGCACACAGAGCAAAGACCAAAAAGCCATAGATGTAGGCTCAGCCACTAATAAAATGTCTAATCCAGAAACCTCTTCTTAGCAATGAGGAAAATCCAATTCAAACAATGTGTTTGACTGAAGTATTTCACTGGGTCATACTTCTTGATACCTAAAGATTTTTCCATATACACTTTGCTGTTCTTGTGTCTTTCTTCCTTAAAATGGAAAAGATAGAGTCTAGTTTAGACAAGAGATAGAATTTAAGAGTCGGGGCTGGAGAGATAGCATGGAGGTAAGGTGTTTGCCTTTCATGCAAGAGGTCATCGGTTCGAATCCCAGCGTCCCATATGGTCCCCCGTGCCTGCCAGGAGCAATTTCTGAGCATGGAGCCAGGAGTAACCCCTGAGCACTGCCGGGTGTGACCCAAAAACCACAAAAAAAATAAATAAATAAAAAAAAAAAAAAAAAGAATTTAAGAGTCATATGGATGTGGCTTCATATTACAGTGCATGGATGTTATGTATATGACTTGCAAGAGTGAGGTGAGTTTAAATTTTAGGAAGAATCAGATAAATTTTATTTTAAGGCCAGCCATGTACTAGGCAAGTGCTCTACTTGTATTATCATTCTGGCTCCGAACTTTTATAATTTTATAGGTGAAACAGATATTAACAATAAACATCCCATAAAATGGGTGATGACTTAAGGATGAATTCCAGTAGATGCTTTAGTGAAAATAATGAGCAATGTATATTAAGTTTAGAACTCCTGCAAGGTAAGGCCTCTCTCAGGAAGTACTATTTAAGATAAAATGTTTGAGGGAGGTGGATACCGTAGTGATGGGTGTGGTGCTAGAATTATGTACATGAAAATCCATCATTAACAGTTTTGTAAATCACATAGCCTCAATTAAAAAATTAAGTTGCCTAGAAAAGACAAAATGGTTCAAATGGAGAACTATTAGCCAATAAAAGAGGAGTATAGTTTATAGACAACAAGGAGTGGCTTGCAGATCCCAGATTGGTGGAAGGAGTGAACCAAAGCTAAACCTGACTAAGTGAGGAGGGTAGGAAGATGAGTGAAGATCAGGTTTGAGAGGAAGAAAAAGGCTAGATCATCTAGTGATACATCATTTAAAAGTTGCATGGAAGGAAGGAAGGAAGGAAGGAAGGAAGGAAGGAAGGAAGGAAGGAAGGAAGGAAGGAAGGAAGGAAGGAAGGAAGGAAGGAAGGGAGGGAGGGAGGGAGGGAAGGAGGGAGAAAGGGAGGGAAGGGAGGGAAGGAGGAAGGAAGGAAGGAAGGAAGGAAGGAAGGAAGGAAGGAAGGAAGGAAGGAAGGAAGGAAGGAAGGAAGGAAGGAAGGAAGAGAAAGGAAGAGCTTTTAGATAAAAGCCTATTTCCAAAATAAAATAAAAAAATAAAATAAAGTCACATGGTTCATGAGTAAGAACTTCAAATTATCTATAGGAGGTGCTGGAGTGATAGCATAGTAGTGGGTGTTTGCCTTGCACGTGGCTGACCCAGAAAGGTCCTGAGTTCAATCCCCTGGTGTCCCATATGGGCTCCCAAGCCAGGAGTGATTTCTGAGCTCATAGCCAGGAGTAAGCCCTGAGAGTCACCAGGTGTGGCCAAAAAGAAAAACAACAAAATCAATATGAATGACATGAATCAGCACCAAACTCATCCCACAATAACTCAATAACTTATAGACTTTCTAAATATAACAAATGACTAAATCTTGACATTCACTTTATATTTTTCACATATTTTTGTGTTCTGTAGTTATTTACCTGAAATTATATTCATAAACTGTTGAGAAAAAAAAGATTAAATATAGTAAAATATTATATATAGGACAATATTTGTATATAATGTATTAGGATATACTTGAATTAAGTGGTTTTAAATAAAAATTATCTGGCCATAACTAATAATAATAACAGTAAATATTCTAGTTTTTTCTGATGCTTTTGGTCTCCAATGCAATAAAAGTGAAAGTTAAAAATAGAAATACCATTAATAGAAAGTAATAACAAATGTGATTTATGATTTTATATATTCTTTTATATATTTTATTTTATATTTTAAGTTATATATTTAGTTCTATTATAAAAATTTTGGCTAAGCAATGATTAAAAATGAAAAGTTTTTTGGTTTCTTCTTTATAAAGGGAAATATTTCCACAATAAAAGCCAGAGTAACTTTAAAAAAGTTATATTAATCTGGGGCCGGTGAGGTGGCACTAAAAGTAAGGTGCTGCCTTGCAAGCGCTAGCCAAGGAAGAACTGCGGTTGGATCCCCCGGCATCCCATATGGTCCCCCAAACCCGGGGCAATTTTTGAGCGCTCAGCCAGGAGTAACCCCTGAGCATCAAACGGGTGTGGCCCAAAAACAAACAAACAAAAAAAAGTTGCATTATTCTGTCTACTTTAAAATAGTTGCTGTTCACCCATATTCATTGCAGCACTATTTACAATAGCCAGAATCTGGAAACAACCAAGATGCCTGACAAACAGATGAATGGTTAAAGAAACTGTGGTACATATACACAGTGTAATATTATGCAGCCATCAGGAGAGATGAAATCATGAAATTATCCTATACATTGATGGACATGGAAACTATTATGCTGAGTGAAATAAGTCAGAGGGGAGAGATAGACACAGAATAGTCTTTCACTCATCTGTGGGATTTAAGAAAAATAAGAAACATTATTCTAATGATGCCCAGAGACAATAGAGATAGAGCAGTAAGGACCGGCTCACAATATGAAACTCACCACAAAGAATGGTGAGAGCAGTTAGAGAAATAACTACACTAACTATCATGACAATGGTAGTGAGTGATAGAAGTAGTATGCCTGTCTCAAATACAGATGGAGGGGGAGGATAGAGGTGGGAAGCAATGGTGGTGGGAAGATTGCACTGGTAAAGGGGAGTGTTCCTTTTTATAACTGAAACCCAACTACAAATATGTTTATAATCATGGCGCTTAAAGATATTATAAAAAATAAGATAAAATAAAATGGTTGCTGTTCATGTAATTTCATGTTGAAGCATACAAGATATTTGAGATTATGGCCAAAATTGAGTCTATTCCTTCAGTAGTATTTCTTTGTTACTTGATAAAATATTGATATTTAATTTCTTTTTTGGATTTTGCAAAAAAGTAATCGGTGAATCACAATTAAATCTAAGAACCAATTATAGTAGTAAGTTAGAGAGGAAGGAACATTTTTACTGCAGTTAGTCGTTTTTGTCATTTTATTCCTGAATTTTTCCATACTCCCCAAATTTAATAACTTAGGTTTTGGAATCAGGTAGGAATGTCCTATAAATCTATTCAGGATTTTCTTAGAAATTTGGAAATGCAATCCATCTCACCTCCTCTCCCATCTGTTGTGCCTGAAGGAAGTACTTCGGAAAATAGCCTTAGTACTTGATTTGAAAAATGTTGGTTTTACTTCAAAGATATTTCAAGGCTGTGTAAATCAAGAGTAATGAGTATTAAAAGTAATAACACGTTTTAGGCAAAAATGGAGCACATGTGACTCAAGTTTATGGGAACACTATTCCATATATCATTTGAAATTATAATCATTTGTTCCAACCTGTCACTTAGTCTCCAAAGTAGATCATTTATATCACGTTTTATATGAACACAAAATATGAGCACTGATGAAGGTGCTGTCTGCTTAAGAAATAAGTATGGTTCATTCTATGTTCAGTTACTCTATTTAAGGAGAGAACATGCACATTATTCACAACATATACTCAAGCAATCTTTTGATAATTTTTAAGGGAATCCTATATAAACATGGCATCCTTAGTGAGAAAGTAAAATTTTAATAAAAACTACCTTTCTTTGGTTTCTAAACAAGAATAATTTTCAATTGCATTTCAGAAGATAATTTCAAAGAGAAATTCCAGGAGAAGGAACTGATTGGATCAAGATGAGTAAACAAAAAGGCTTATCAGCAAGAAAAATAGAGGAAATGTATGGGAAAGTAAGAATAGCATAGTTATCATATGAAATGCAAAGAATTGTGCATTTGTAAGGAAGTGGGGGGTATTTTAGTTCCAATCAGAGGAGCTCTCAGAAAACTCAAAGTAGGTCTGATTTAAGCTAGTCTTGAGGGATTTGTATATTCTTTTTTTTTTTTTCAATTCACTCGTCAGATGTCAACTAGCAAATAACCTTTATCCCTGCATCGTGCTTACTCATAAAGAGAATAAAATGTAAACAGACACAGGTAGTGGAAAGAATGGCTCATGGAAATGGCCTAAAAACTGGTCAGCAATGATCAGCCAGAGAAAAAATGAGGATAATAGGGATTCTGGAAGAGACTATATGTAAAGGGCCATGAACTATGAGCCACATGTTGTAGTCAACTTCACACATGGTAGTTTGAGAGAAAAACTGTTGTTCCTTTCCAAACTGTGAATACTGGTGTTTATCTGAGATTGTATTATCTTGAGGCAGCTTAGTAGCTCATTAATTTCAGTAAGTCTCATGCACAACAGTTTCTTCTTTCTGGTAAACATACTATAATAAAGGAATGTGCAAGAAGTGTTTTCCAATAAAGACTGGCTTCTTGCAAAGAGACAGCTATAAATCACTGGGAAAATTCCTGGCTCAATCACCTATGTCTGGTCATTCAGTGTCTATAAATCTTCAATAGTGCAAGATAAAAAGGATGTCTTTTCTCCCACTGGCAGACTTCGTTCTGTGAGTTGCTAAAAATAATAGTGAATATTACTCAAGAAATGCCATGAGGAGGTTGGACTACCCACGTCGCTGTGATTTTTAGAGAGACTTATTATTTTTATATTATATATAGTAGGGCTGGAAAAATAGGCAAGTGTAAAGGTTTTGGCCTCACATGAAGCTGACCTTAATTCAATCCCCATAATCACCATTGGGAACAAAACCTAAAACTTTTGTTTTAGCCCCCAAATAAAACAGTCATAAAATATATAAAGGTGAGCAAACTTCTTATGTGATAGATAGGAGGTAATAATCTTGAACTGTGTAGTAGAAGAAATATGAGATCCTTTCTGCTCTCAACTTCAAAAGAAAAAGGAATGGGGTCAGAGCAGTGGTGCAAGCGGCAAGGCATCTGCCTTGCATGTGCTAGCCTAGGATGGACAGACCCTGGTTCGATCCCCCAGTGTCCCATATGGTTCCCCAAGCCAGGAGCAATTTCTGAGTGCATAGCCAGGAGTAACCCCTGAGCGTCACCCAGTGTGGCCCAAAAATAAACAAACAAAAAATCAAAATAAAAAAGGAAAGGGAAGAATGGATAAAGAAAATGATGAAAATGGAAGAGATGGAAAGAAAGAAGGAAAAGGAAAAGAATGAGAGAATATGAGGATTGGGAGGATGAAATAAGCAAATAGAAAGAAAACCAAGAGATTGTTTTTCATTTATATTTATCACATAAATTTCTGAATTGTTACTGTGTGGGTGCAACCATTAATGTATTAGATAGTTTAAGAATCCTGTTAACCCATGAAATCTGGGGACAAACTTATTTTCTACCCAGACCATTCAGCACAGAGTCCCCAGTTACAAACTGGAGGGACAGTTTCCCACTAACTTTATTTAAACACTGTACTTACAAAGCTGTTCATAACAGTTGTTTCAAGCATTCAATGTTCCAACACCAATTCTACCACCAATGTGACCTTGCCTTCACCATGGCCCCAGTTTCCTGCCCTTTCCCCAAGCCTGCCTCCTTAGTAGGCACAAAATAATTTATTTTATATTCCTTGGAATATTTTATATTAATGTAATATAAATATATTTATATATATTTATATACATTCTTAAATATAGAATTATATTTTTATATTTAGTTATATTTATTAAATAAATATGTGTTATGTTATTTATATATAATATAATATAATATAAATTATATATTAAATAAAATATATAAATTAAGTAAATATAAATTTTAATTTATATAATTATATATATTTATGTGTTATAAATATGTAATATGTGTATTTATATATTATAAATAATATAATATAAAATAATTTATTTTATATCCTAACAAAATAAGTTGAATTACAAAAAAAATAGTTCCACAAAAATTGTTTGTGAAGGGGCCGGAGTGGTGGTGCAGTGGTAGGGCATTTGTCTTGTACATGGCTGACCTAGGAAGATGCAGTTTGATACCCCAACATCCCATATGGTCCCCATGCCAGGAGCAATTTCTAAGCGCATAGCCAGAAGTAACACCTAAGCATGACCAGGTGTGGCCCCCAAAAAATGTTTGTGAAAATTGTTATATCTTACATTGAATTCATTAAAGTTATTGTATGAGGGATTAAAAAAGAATCCTTAAATAAGGTTTAATTAAACCTTTAGTAACAGTAGAGTTTCAGTAGCTTTAGTTTCTTCCTATCCACTGACTGGATCTAGCTTTCAGTTGAACAATTAGATACTTTTATTTTATTTCTACTTGTAGAGGTGACCTGCTGGCATTACTAGAGTGGTTGGCTATTCATGAACTCATTTTCTTCTTCACAGTTTTTTGCAATTGCTTTCTTTTCTCTGATTCACCATTTATTTTCCCCTGGTTGTCAAAACTTTCTGTGTGGCATATGTGTATGCCTCTGTGACTATAATGGTATGAAAACGCCCTCTTGGTCTTTCCTTTATATCTTCCACATCAATTTTTTTGCTACTCTTAGCTGCTAAGCTCCTTGAAAAACTTGTATTCAGCAGAGACAATAGAGATGAGGGATGGAAGGTCCGGCCCACGATATGAAGCTTATCATAAAGAGTAGTGAGTTCAGTTAGAAAAATAACTATATTGACAAATACCATGACATTGGTAGTGAGTTGAGAGAAATAGAATGCCTATCTTGAATACAGGCAAGGGGTGGAGAGGAGAGAAATGGAGGGTATTGGTGGTGGGAACATTGCACTGGTGAAAGGGAGTGTTCTTTCTTATATATATACATCTATATATGTATAAAACTAAAACCCAACTACAAACATGCTTGTAATCTTGGTGCTTAAATAAAGATATTTATTTAAAAAAATAATAGAAAAACAATAAAAAAGAAACTAAAGAGAAAAAGAAATTACAGGGAACAAATGTCATTTTAAAAAAAAGAAAGAAAGATTTGTATTCAGTGTCTCTAATTCCTGTCCCTCTGCTCTGTTCTCTAAAACTATCTCTGGTCACCTTTCCCCCACCTTCCACAGAAAATGCACTTATCAAAGCGTAAAGTGACCTCCACGATTCCAGTCCATAGTCCTCCAAACCTCATGCCTTGCCTCTCAGTAGTGTGGAGCAGATTGAGCAAGCTGTCTTTTGCACCTCTCTGAGCATTCAGGACTCAGAACTTTCTAGCTTTCCTGCTCACCTCACTGGTTACTCCTTCACTGTTTCCTCAATTTTCTTCTTGCAGTCCATTCGATGTTGGTATATCCTAAGGCTCTACTCTTGGTCCTCTTCTCTTCTTTCAGTCCCCACTTCCTGAAATATCATCCTGTCTAGTGGTTTTGAATGCTAACCAAAATGCCTCTAACTTCCAAATTTTGATCACTTACTTAAACTCATTTCCTGAGAAGAGACTCAGGATTAGAGGATCCTCACTTCCCATTATCAACTCCACATCTTTGTTGCCAACCTGAACTTAAATAATCTCATTTGTTTCTTTATCTCCTTAACAGGGTGTTTTGTCAGATTTCACCTAGGCATGTCTCATTGGGCCAGTCACTAAGGACAGCACCCTTGGAGTCATCCTCCATTCCTTTCTGTAACTAGTCCATCAGCATGTCCTGCCAGTTCTCCAGCTATCCAGCTTCTGAGCAGGTTTTTCCACTAGCCCTGTCTGCCTCTGAGGCACTGTGATTGATGATTGCCAGCCATGTACCCATACTTCTAGCACAATCCCTGCCTATCTATTCCTGACAATCACTGGAGATTGACATTTGTAACATGTCAGATTCTACCTCTCCTTGATTCAAGCACACTCTAACATGTTTCGTTAATGGTTAATTAATGAGGTCCTACTAGTGGATGGTTGGATGGTAAGGCCTTTCTCAGCCCAGCCCAGCCCAGCCCAGTGCCTGCAGCCCCTACAGCATTTTGGGTCTGTGAGTATCGGGGTAATGGGGAGGAAATGACGCACAGCAGTCAGATGAAGTTTCAGGAGTCATCCAGCTTTATTAAGGCCCTAACCGCCACGTGCATATTCCTCACATGGCCTCTATGCTAAGCAGCCTCTCTGCATGCTCTGCTCATCTTGCTGTGTCTACCTGTCCCTCACTACCACCCCCAAGCCCCTCCCAGCTGTGGGAGGGTCTCACATGCAGGTGAGTTAGGCAGGAAGTTGGGGAGGGGTAACACTAACAGGTCTCTTTTTTCCTCCTCTATGGTACAATGTCCATGTCATAACATCCATTTGCCACTGTATAATACTTTACTATATACGTGACATTGAACCCATTTTGCTTTTAGGAAAAATCATAGGACTCACTGTACCTCAGTCTCTGGCTTATCATTTCAACTTGCTCCTCATACTCTTTTTTGCAACTGGTCTGACACCTGCTTGTCTTGATTAGGGTCCTCCCTGCTCTATTTCCTGGGTCCCCAAGGATTCTTCTTTAGTGACCTTCCTTGTGAACACATCCACTTCCTTCACTCTCTCAGTGAGAATAACTCCCCTGAACAGTACTAAAATTCAATACCCCCTCCCACTTCTGCACCCTTCATTTCCTTGATTCTCACAATACATAAATTATATTATTTATAATGATCATTAATTATTAGCTTTCATCCATGAAGAAAATATGGTTGCATGAAGGCAGCATATGTTATAACTGTTTGATTTACTGCTATATGTTTAATACTCATAATAGGGCTTGATTCCTTATAAGTGTGCCCAGTAAATATTTGTTGAGTCAATAAATGGAACAATGAACTAAGCCATCAATATTTAGTCTTTCCTAATATTTTATATTTTCCTAATTTTATTTAGTCATTGGTAGCTAAACTTTTACATGAATTCAAATATGATAGATTTTCTAGATACCCTGTTTCCATTAAAGAAGAAAATGGCCATATGATAATCTATAGTCTTCTTGCCTGATATTTTTTAAAGTTTGCTTTATGCTAATAATAAAAACCATAATTATTTTATTCATTTTTAATTTACTCTTTACATAATATGTGTGAATATTAGACTTCATGCTCCATAGTAATGGGCATTATCCAAGATAGAGTATTACCTTGTAATCTCCAAACACAACTCCTAGTCAGAGAGAGAAAGCAGAGAGGAGAATAGGAGAGGGAAAGTAAAGGTAAACAAGTGAGACCAAAGCACTTTTAGTCATAAAATTATGAACTACACCTTTGGTACTAATATTTTTCACTTTCTTTTTTTTTGGGGGGGGGTCACACCTGGCAGCACTCAGGGCTTTACTCCAGGCTCTCTATGCTCAGAAATCGACCCTGGCAGGCTCGGGGGACCACATGGGATGCCGGGATTCGAACCACCATCCTCCTGCATGGAAGGAAAACACCTTACCTCCATGCTATCTCGACAGCCCCTATTTTTCACTTTCTATGTTAATATCATTATAAAACCAACAGACTTTATCATCTTTTAGCAGCACTTTTATTTTGTTTGACATAGAAATCACCTGATTTGGTTCAAGAATTACAAATTCCTGCCTGTTATTTTTATTTCATTTTTCTCTGCCACTTCATTTCTTTAGTTTCATCTTGATTTTGGCAAGGCAGGCATATTGCATTTAAGTGTCCAATTTACTCTTTTGAAAAATATTGTGATTTCATGAATTCAGGGCCATAAATAAGACATGAGTTATCCCTAATTTTGGTAGTGACTTCCAATTGTCCCTTTGATCAAAAATAAGGTTTTATTTTGTGGCTCAAATATTTTTACTAAAATTTCTTCTCCCACATTATTTTACTGCGCATCTCAGTCTACCACTACTTTCTAGTGCTCAAAGCTCCTGCAAGACAAAACCCTAGTGTTGTTTGCTAGCATAGCCTTTTGACTCTTTTCCACATTATATGAAAATAATAACTGTAGATTAAGTAGATTTAGGGAGATGGCTTCAAGACAAAGTACATGTCTGATGTATGTGATGGCTCAAAGAGTAGAGCTCGTGCTTTGCATGTATAAGATATCAAGTTTAGACCCCTCAGCAGCTCCAGGTGCAAGTACTAAACCATCTACCCGAGCACGAGTCTGGCCCTCACTACTACTTCATGCACAAAACCTACAAAGTGCTGGAAAGGTACTACCTCCCCAAAATAAACAGCAGTTTAATTAACTCAACTGCTTGCATTCCAGACCTATTTGATTAAAGTCTACTTTGGATTGCCATGTTACCAGCTCCATGCCTGCTCCCAAGCAACTCCTTTTCTGTCCCTTTACCAACCTTTCTGCTCTTTTATTTACCTATGATTCAAGATCCCCGATATTTCTACCAGTGCTAAATTTCTTTTATTAAATGTATTTTTATAATCTAGTTGATTCTAAAGTCATAAATACTCATTACTCCACATAAGAATTTCTCTTTTCTCCACTCTTTTTTAGAAATGTTTATATTTTTCAGTACAAACATGATTTTTATTATGTTTAGGATTCTCATGTTGGGCTTGGGTTTTTTTCTCTCTCACTGAATTACTGATTAAAGGAAAAATAAGAAGCAGAAATTATCTACTAAAGCACTCAAAAAGTATCTGAGGTTTCATAGTGAAACTTATGTTGTATACTTATAATTTATGTTATATACATTTGAAAATAAAACAGGTAACCTCTTTACTTAATAAAAGCAAATCATTGAAAATGGTTTGACTATCAACTCTTAACAAAAAACTGTGGAGGTGGAATATTTGATTCCAGAGAAGATGTGAAGAGGTGATATTAGAGTTGACCTACACAGAGCAAATTGTAGATCCTACAAGGCAAATGCCATGTCATGTTAACTTCAGAGTACCTGTCCCAGCAGAACTTCTGACCAAAGATGTGAAAGATTCCTTGTGGCAAATGCCTGCTCAAGAGGTCCATAGAGATGATGGGCTGGCTCCTACTGAATCTGAAGTTTGGGGTTAGTGATAGATGCCCTGTGCTGGATAGATAATAGAATTGAATGATTGACAGAGTTCGCATCATCTGCACAGTTAATTACTTCTCTGTTTTCTGAAAGGGTGTGTGACAGATGGTAGATACCTTGCAACAGATTCCATTATAAACCACACGGGCTTGAAGGCAAATTTAGACAGCTATCAATATCCCACTGGATTGTTCCAGACTTAGAGGAAATATCCTTATTTCAACTCCTTCATTCTTCAAGCAAGTTTTGCTAGAACTACAGGAAAATTTTTCTCCTGCTTCAATTTTACAGGAACTTGTTTGAATGAAGACAAAGTCCATCAACCAGAAGTGCTGTGTTATCTTAGACCTGGTTGGTGCTCAGGATTTTGGTCAGTGTGGGGAAGCTGTGTGCATTTTAATGGGAACAGCATGGCGTTCATTACTCACCTGCTTCCTGCCATCTGGATTTTCACAGCTCAGCAAGCATGGTGGCTTCCTGCTCATTAGCAAGAAGAACTTGGCTCTTAAGAAGGGCATGGCTAGGTTCCTTTGAAGCCATAATTTTGTGATGGACACAATGATAAATTGAGGGAAAGAGGGATTTTATCCTTGTAAGCTGCTTTCATATTTGAATAGTCCAAAAGTAATGTAGCATTTTCATATTAGGGAAGGGCAAAAACAAACCTCCTCAATATCAGGAAGTCAAGCAAGTTCAAAGGAAAATTGGTTGTCATGAAAGTCACATGAAACTGTAGGCATGAGATTCTGGGCCTAATTCTGATTGTGTTCATAACCTAGTCCTGTGGTAAGGGTTCTGTGGAAAACAGATGAAAAACATGTCTATTAGTGTGCATTTGGGTGCAAAGTGACTTTCTTTCCAGCAGTGACTGAAACCACACAGTATTTATTGTTTGATCTCAAGTCCAGACTTAGACTGTTTCTGGGTAGATGTATGCATTTCCCTGATGTCATCATGGATATTGTTCCATTCACCCATCTGTCACACTCAGCTTCTTGGATTTTTTAGACCTCAAGCTTGACACTTCATGGTCACATGTTAGCTGCCAAGCTCCACATATTGCTTGGCAGCTTACACATCTAAAGACAAAATATGTGTGCAAGGAGTATGTCAGATCAATCAGAGAAAACCTCCCCTCCTCCCTTTTGGGAGGGAAGGATGTCTTCCCCATATCCTGCCTCTTTGCTCTCCCTGGCAGACATTCCTAATGCCTCACTGCCAGATCTGGCTCACAAGGTCATCCCTGCCATGAGGGAGGCTGGAAAGCAGCTTTTTGTGATCTTCAGGTGAGGAAGGAAGATCCTGATAGGAGTGATGAGGGCTGGAACCTCAAGCATGTAGCATGACTGTGTGTGTCCTCTTTCTTTGGTGCCCATGCATATAAAATTTATGAACTGAACACTTTCCCACCAACACCAAGATATGACCCATTATTCTCCTTAAGAAGCAATTTTGGACAGTAGATGAAAACCATGAGCAAGCTTAGATACTTCCTTGTCTACACCAATTAAAGGTTTTTTTAGTTTATTGATTGATTGGTTTGGGGGCCCCATTCAGTGATGCTCATGGGTTACTCCTGGCTCTGTGCTCAGAAAACACTCCTGGCAAGCTTAGGGGGTCATATGGGATGACAGGAATCCAACCGGGTTTGTCCCGGTTGGCCCCATGCAAGGCAAATGCCTTACCATGCTATCTCTCTGGCCCCAATTAAAGTTTTATATTTATGGAACTTCGTATTGACCTCTTCTGTCACTAAGACCAAAATAAGGGAATTTTATGAATGGTGTCAGGTTGAGTTTTTGTTACTGAATCAAGGACTTAAACATAGTCCCAATAAAGAGGGAGACAAAGGCCAAAGTGCAGAACAATCTCATGCAAAAACTTAATTTGTGGAGCTAGAGTGTTAGTACAGCTGGTAGGCTGTATGCCTTATATAACTAACTAGGTTTTCTCCTTGGTACCCCATATGACCACTTCCTAAGCCCTGCTAAGAGTGAATCCTGAGTACAGAGCCAGGAGTAGCTGAATAGACTCAAAACAAATGAAAACAGTTTTTGATGCAAGTTATTAAAAGGATTTTGATGAGCTATTCCCAGGTCTAAAATAGTATTTCCCAAAGTAAATAGTACCACCTCTGGAAGAAACTGAAAGGATTGGATTTGTATATTTTTAACTTTAGAAGTTCTTACATCTTGTCAGATTATGTTACTCTGACTTGATCATAAGGCACAATATGAAAGGTATTTCATGAGTGATGGAGCTATTCTGTATGATGGTGGTGGAGAGACACGTTTCTTTGCAGTTAGCAAAACCAAAACAAAAACCTGTCCTATGAATTTTACTATATGAAAATTAAAAACTAAATTTGAGGAACCAGACACCATTGTGTGTGGCTAAATAATGATAGTATGAAATAATAGTGCAGTGGGCAAGGTGCTTACATTGCACACAAGTGACCTAGGATGATATGGATGGTATCCCAAGACCAGGAGTGATTCCTGAGTGCTGAGTCAAGAGTATATTATGAGTATTCAGATGTTGCCTAAAAATAAATAAATAAATAAATAAACAAATAAATAAATTTGAGGGGGCCAGAGAGATAATATAAAGGATAAGGCACTTGCCTTCCACAAAGCCTTTGCTTATTTGATCCTTAACACCAGCTACATACCTGGATGGAGTGATTCTAAGAGAAGAACCAAGAACAAGCTTTGATTCCCAGCCTGTGTGGTCCAAAAATAAACAAAAAATTAATCTGAGGGTCTCCCATGCAATGCCCAATGGTCCCTGACAAAGTGAAGCACAACCTGCTGGCTCTGTAACCTGATGGTTACTGATGGCTCAATGGTCCTGGCTGATGCACTGGTCCAGCTCTGGTGCTGAGATCCCAGGGCTTTGCGTGGTGGTGCTCCAGGGTCCATAATGTTCCAGGGATCAAACTTTGAGTAAGGCACATTCTCCAGACACCATCTCTAAAATCCAAAGTTAAAATTTTTTAATTTTACTTATTTGTTATTTTTTATTTAATCACTGTGATATGTCGACCAATAACAGTACTGTAAACATAAAAAATATGTTAAAGATTGAGATAAATGCTAAAATCTTAGTTATTAAGCTAGCAAAGTAATTAATTGTAATTATTAAAAGTTTAAATTTTTGTTTATAGAGCTACACTTGGCTGTACTCATGACTCTCTCCTGGCTCTCTGCCCTCAGGGATTACTTTTTCTAGTGGGGCCCAGGAGACCACATATTCAGCCTGGGTCAGCTACAAGCAAAGTAAATGCCTTACCTGCTATACTAAAATTATTCTAAAAAATAAAATTTTATCAGAAAGCAATTAGCTGAGCTCATGCTGTAGAATTAAATAATTAAGGATGGAGCTGGATGGCGATGGATGGTGAAGGATGGAGGCCTTTGTCCTTAGGCCCCAGCCACGTGGCTTCATTCCTCATCAACCGGCGGGTCTGGGGTCCAGGAAAGCGACGGGTATTGAACTCACTCACAGGCAGGCATCAGGAAGCATCAGCTTTATTCATACCCTCTCCACCACATGTGTGGTCTCTATCATAACCTTTTAAGCATTCAGCCATTCTTATCTAGCCCTGCATCTTAACTCCTTCCAGCCATCTTCCTTTGACCTCCATGCTGGTCAAAGACCAAAAGAGGCAAAGACCGCCAAAGGCCAAAAAGGCCAAGACCCAAAAGCCCGAGAGCCCAGCAGGGCAGACCCCTAATCCCCTGGCTCAAAGGCTTATCTACCTTTTCCAAGACCCCTCCCAGGAATGGGTGGGATCTTGCAGGTAAGGTCGAGTTACCTAGGAAATATGGGTGGGGGATGAGGCTTCATTTCCCCCTTCTCTGAAATACAAAAGAACCTTTTTGTAATCCTAACTCCACCTTTAGCCAAAGGTGGGTTAATATTTTCATGCAGCAACGTAATAAAGTGAAAATTAACATACCAGCCCTTTTCAAAAACATAACATTTCTGCAAAATATACTATACACCTGTAACTTAAAATTTTCTTAATGCTTTTCTACCAAGCACTATTCCGGAACTTTCATGTTCCTATACTTTTAAACTATATTGGGGGAACTTTCTGTTCCTATTAACCTTCCCTACACACAAGTACTACAGCATAAATGCATAACATACATTTTAAAAACAGGCTAAGTACATTAAAATACACACAGTAAAACATTTTGCAATTGAAAATATTAACTGGAAAACAAAACACATTTAAATTATAAAGAAAATGACTTAAGACAAAGATGCAGGCAGTTGGAAATCAGATCTTTAAATGGGTTAAGCTGTTATTACTCCCTTTTTTTTTAAACCACTAACTAAAACTTATCCCCAACTATGAGTAAAATATATGACTACCCATTTAGTCCCTACACCTAAATTCATAAGTCCAGATGCTGGTTTGTCCCACGCTGATCTCACCACGTGGCTTCTTTAAACTTTCTGCAGGCCAGTTTGCTCACGCCATTTCACCTTTGTGATCTGGAGGGTGGATTTCAGGCTTGCCGCTTTGTGCCGGATTAGGCACTTTTCGCCACTTTTCCCCTCCGGGCAGCACTTTGCAAGCTGCCGCAACACAACTTGTTTGCAGCTCCCCCCCCACACACACACAGGGCATGTCTGGATGTTGAGTTCAAACTAAAAGTCCAGTCCGAAATTTCCAAAGTTGAAATCCAAATTCAAGCCGAAGGTTGTTCTCAGAAAATCAGTCCACTTTAAATACAGTCTTTTTTCTCCTCCGTTTCCAATCTAGACTTTTAATTAGTCTTTGAGGAGGCCGAGGTTTTTGTTTATTGTAACAAAGTCTCAGTCCTGGGCCTGGGCCTGGGCTGGAGGTGATACAAGCTTCCATCACCTTTGTTTCAATGGCCTTTGAGCCCCCAGATGGGGTGTTGGCCATCTTTGAAAATTGTGGCACGTGGCCCAGGGTTTTGGGCTCAGTGCATCCGAAAAGAGCCAAAATGAAACTGAAAAGCAGAAATCTCACCATCATTGCTGTTTTCTTGGGTCCAGGGTTCAAATCACAGTTCGAGCACCATTTGTTGAATTAAATAATTAAGGATGGAGCTGGATGGCGATGGATGGTGAAGGATGGAGGCCTTTGTCCTTAGGCCCCAGCCACGTGGCTTCATTCCCCATCAACCGGCGGGTCTGGGGTCCAGGAAAGCGACGGGTATTGAACTCACTCACAGGCAGGCATCAGGAAGCATCAGCTTTATTCATACCCTCTCCACCACATGTGTGGTCTCTATCATAACCTTTTAAACATTCAGCCATTCTTATCTAGCCCTGCATCTTTTTTTTTTTTTTTTTTTTTTTTTGGTTTATGGGCCACACCCGGTGGTGCTCAGGGGTTACTCCTGGCTGTCTGCTCAGAAATAGCTCCTGGCAGGCACGGGGACCATATGGGACACCGGGATTCGAACCAACCACCTTTGGTCCTGGATCAGCTGCTTGCAAGGCAAATGCCGCTGTGCTATCTCCGGGCCCCAGCCCTGCATCTTAACTCCTTCCAGCCTTCTTCCTTTGACCTCCATGCTGGTCAAAGACCAAAAGAGGCAAAGACCGCCAAAGGCCAAAAGGGCCAAGACCCAAAAGCCTGAGAGCCCAGCAGGGCAGACCCCTAATCCCCTGGCTCAAAGGCTTATCTACCTTTTCCAAGACCCCTCCCAGGAATGGGTGGGATCTTGCAGGTAAGGTCGAGTTACCTAGGAAATATGGGTGGGGGATGAGGCTTCACATACTTTGCTTGCAGGATGTCCAGGATAACATATCCTGAGCACCCCCAAGAATCAGCTCCCAAAAAAATGAGTTGGGAGTGGTTCCTAAGCAACAGAAAATGTGGTCCAAAAACAAAAACAATTTTTTAAATTAAAAAAAATTATTTAGAAGACTAAAGAAATTGTGCAGGGATTAAGGCAATTGTCTTACACATGGCTAGACTTGGTTTTATCCCCTAGAACCACGAGGAGTGACTTCTGATCACTGAGAGGACGAATGGGCTTCTTCTCCCCAAAAATGGAAACTCAAGTAAACAGAATTTGTGCAAGAATTTGTGATGATGATTGAAAGAAAAGCAGAAAATAAAAAATATATATTAAAAAGTATAAAATAGAAAATATATTAAAATATTAAAAACATTAAAAGATGACCTATACCAAACAATATCATTTCAGAATCTTCCCAACAGACTTCTTCCTATAACTGTCATAGGTGTGCGTGTGTTTATAGGTGTCTCTAGTCAGATTTTAAGGGGCACTTTATTTTATAGTTTCAACATCACCTTAATATTAATAGAATTTGTATAAATTTTATTAATAAATTTAACAAAATATATGCTGCTTGGTTAAAAAGTATTCAGTTTTATTATAAAATGTTAACAAAACTATAATTATTTTATATAGAATATTTTGTTGCCTGATTCTTTTAAAATTAATACATGAAGGGAGCCTAAAGAGATAGTACTGCAGATAGTACTACATTTGTCTTGCACACAGCCAAACTGAGTTCGAGCCCCAGCATGCCATATATATCCTGGGCACATCCAGGAGTGATATCTAAACTCAGAGTAAACCCTGAGTGCTACCAAGTATAGCCAAAATGAATAACATTATGTTACCATCTCTTCTACAGGACCATTTTGGCCTACTTCTGATAGCAAAACTCAACACATTTTGTTTGACAATGAACCCCCTGCCCATTTTGGTGACAGACATGCTCCAGATTTTTTATCAGTTACTCAGGTTACCAGAGAAAATCTAATCTGCAAGCACGAATGCTGGTGTTGGACTATGAACCATATCAAGGACCCCACAGTTCAGTGCACATATAAGCGGCTATTTTATTCCCTTTGGGAAGGCTAAGAATCCACTCTAATGCTCAAAGTCATCACCACTGCAGCTAGAAGCCTAGCACCTGCACTACAGGACACATTGCCCTTTACTAATGTCACATCCAGGCATATAGCATATAATTGGCACTAGTAGGACTCCTGCTCTATTCTAGGCACCACATAGTTTCCTGAGCACCACAGAGGATAGCCTCCTGAAAAGTTCCCAGCACTGTCATATGTGGCTTTAGTTGCTTTTGAGCACTGTTGAGGCCCTGGTGGTCTCACATACCAGAAGCCCAAATCTCTCTGTATCTTTGGCCCAGACAGGCCCTAACCTTGAACCATTTAACTTAGTTGACCAAATATGAGAATGGCTCCAGAACCCCCTGAATATGTGCTGGGAGCCCCCTCAAATAAATTTTGGCAATTGTGGCCATAAGAGACTGTCCAGTTCCTTCTCAACACCAACTTTCTGACAGCCTCACCATTTCATCATTGTCATGTGCTGTGAAATGTTCTATCCTGGCTGAAGACACTGATAATTCTTATCAGGAAGAGAACCAAGTATTGGGGCCAGAGTGATAGCAAAGTGGTAGGTCATTTGTCTTGCATGCTACCAACCCAGGACGGACCTGTGTTCGATCCCTGGCAACCCATATGGTACCAAACCTGCCAGGAGCAATTTCTGAGCACAGAGCCAGGAGTAACCCCTGAGCATTACTGGGTGTGCCGCCCCCAAAATGAACCAATTATTGAGTTGGAAGAGCTAGCAGGTACTGATACAAGAAGAGTAGATCATTTTATAGTATAATTCTCCCAAAGTTTGTCAGATTAGTGATAAAATATTTAAAGAGCAATGAAGCCTGAGTCATTAGCCTTTTATTCCGATCCCTGCAACTGATGCTGGTGGCCTGGCTGCTTGGTCAGCTCTGTTCCAACACAGGGCTTGAGTTGCAATCCTAAATCTCAGCAGTCACTGTATCACGCAGCAGATAGAGTGCACATCAATCAGCCTTAGCTTCATGCTCTGCTCTGCTCTGGCATAGACTCCAGCTTGGCATTTACCAGGAAAGACCAGACCAGAACCATAGGGGTCTCTCCAGTCTCACCATCAGATGAAGATAAAAACTAAGTTTCTCTTATTATGACAAATGGGTACTTTATATTTGAAATAACAGTGTGGAGCCTTTGTACAAGGCCAAGATTATTTCAACAAAGAAGAGCTCAGGCTCAGCAGTGCCTATTGAACTAGAAATGGGGTTACCAGGCCACCATCTTGCAGAAATTAAATCAGCACAAATAGATATGGCACAAGGCCAACATTATACCTCAAGGGCTGCATTTTTTAAATCACATTAACTACATTTGACCTCCACAACTGCTTTTGCCCTCTTGATTTTTGTCTTTTTTCTTTCTGGTTTTAGTAAAAAACGTACACGTTATCCACTTCTTTGTAGAGGAGAGGGAAAATGCTCACATTAATTATTTGTTTCTCTCCTACTGACTTAGCCGGATATTCAACACAATAGATTGGCATATAAATGGAACATTTATAAGCAAAAGTCATGTTAAGCATAAAGTCAATAAGCTGAGAACTGCTAGCCATGATCTGAAATGCAACTGATGTGTCTGTGGGTGTTATCACCTGTCTTCTTTCTGTCCTCACAAAGAATGTGCCTTGTCTATTTTACCAGTGTGTGTTTTAGAATTTGAACTGTTTTGTTTGCAGGTCACAAACACAAGAGTTTTCTAGCAGAACTTTCAGTGTCTTGAAATTGGAATGTAGGGTGATTCATAAGTTTTGTATCAATTATTAAACTGTCTAGATAGAAATATACAGAAATGGATGGGACAGTAAAATACTCTGGTTACACCCAGTGGCTTAGGAATGATAAAAGATCCATGAAACAACAAAGTTCAATATAGTTATTATTTGGGCCAGAGCAGTACTGCAGAGGTAAGGGCATTTGCCTTGCACGTGGCTGACCCAGGACGAATGTTGGTTCAATCTCTGGCATCCCATATGGTCCCCCAGCCAGGAGAAATTTCTGAGCACATAGCCAGGAGTAACCTCTGAGCATCACTGGGTGTGGTCCCCAAAATATTATTATATTCAGCTGCAATGGCAAGATGCTCTGAGGGAGTCAATCTGACACAAAAACCCACTGACTGGCAGAACTAAAATAAAATTATGGGTGACCTGAGAGATAGCACAGGAGTAAAGCACTAGCATTTCATGCAGGTGTAAGCCCTGAGCGCAATTGGTGTAGCCCAGACCCTCTCCCATTAGTTGAAAGTATTCAAATTAAAGGTATGGGCTTGGCAAAAGGAGTAAGGTATCTCTCTCAAAATTCTGCCATGCAATCACCATTTCTCTCAAAATGTTCTTGAGGGAATCCAAAGTAATCATACCACTTGGAGGCCAAGACCAAATCTGGTGGTTCGTAATGAAGCAATATAATAAGACTGGCCTGGATCACAGGACTTCAACTTGAACTTGAAACCCATCTTGTTTTGACCTGTGAGCCTCTTTAAGGGAGTCAGAAGATATATAAATGATGTTTTCTCAGATCAGCTGAAAAAATATTTAGCAATTTCTTCTGATACCACCTTAATCAGAGGAAGCATCCACTTCGAGTTTTCAGTAAAGGGGCCATAGCCGTGCCAGGAGTCCTGCCTTCTGCAATTCCTATTATAAGGACATATGAACTTTTATTTTTTTTGCAAACTTCCTTGGATTTTTCTTTCCCCTGTAGGAGAAACAAGGCTACTTTAGGTCCATTTAAGTTTTGCTACTTTCAGATGCAAAATGTTTTTCTAATTATTTATTTAAACACCGTGATTACAAACATAATTGTAGTTGGTGTCCTGCCTGCAGGACTCAGTTATTCGTGGGTCCAGCCTGAAAAAAGAGAATGGGGAGAAAGAAGGGAAACTAAGCAAAGGGAGACTTGTCAAGGTTCCAGTTTATTGATCAGCAAAGGTTTCTTTTAAGCATTATTTTACAGGGGGTGGAGAGAAAGCAGGATGGAACAGCCTGAATTACAAAGGTCATCTTGTGGGTAATCTTTACATGCTAACACAGGAACAGTTTCACTCTAAACTAGTGAAGCTTCAAAGATGTCACAAGCTTCTTGGAATGTTTGACTGATAGGACATTGTGGTATTTCTTTGGGCTCTGAGGCTAGCCAATGCCTTGGGTTACGTACTCTGGCCACACAAACTGGCCTGTCCTACTAGATTCCATATTAGGGTTTGGTCTCTGGCAAGTTGGGTTTCAGTCATAACAAGAACACTCCCTAAACCAGTGCAACATTCTCATCACCAGTGCCCCCATCTCTTCCTTCCCAACCCTCCGCCTGTATTCAAGACAGGCTTTCTACATCCCTCACTCACTGATGTTGTTATAGTAGTTCTCAGCATAGTTATTTCTTTAACTGTGCTCACCACTCTTTGTGGTGAACTTCATATCTTGAGCCGGTCCTTCCGGCCCTCATCTCTGGGAATAATCTCAATGTCTTTAATTTTTCTTAAGACCTATAGATAAGTGAGACTATTCTGTGTGTGTCTCTCTCCCTCTGACTAATTTTACTCAGCATAATAGATTCCATATACATACACATATAGGAAAATTTCATGACTTCATCTCTCCTGGCAGCTGCATAATATTCCATTGTATATATGTACCATAGTTTCTTTAGCCATTCTTCTGTTGAAGGAAATCTTGGTTGTTTCCAGAGTCTGGCTATGGTAAATAGTGCTATAATGAATATAGATGAGGAAGGGATTTTTGTATTGCATTTTTGTGTTTCTAGGGTATATACCTAGGAGTGGTAGAGCTGGGTCAAATGGGAGCTCAATTTCCAGTTTTTTGAGGAATCTCCATATTGTTTTCCATAAGGGCTGGACTAGATGGCTTTTCCAGCAGCAGTGAATAAGAGTTCGTTTCTCTCCACATCCCCGCCAGCACTGATTGTTCTTGTTCTTTGTGATATGTGCCAGTCTCTGTGGTGTGAGATGGTAACTCATTGTTGTTTTGATTTGCATTTCTCTGATGATTAGTGATGTGAAGCATTTTTTCATGTGCCTTTGGCCATTTGTATTTTTTTCTTTGAGAAAGTGTCTGTTTATTTCTTCTCCCCATTTTTTGATGGGGTTATATGTTTTTCTCTTGTTAAATTCTGTGAGTACTCTGTATATCTTAGATATTTGCCCCATATCTGATGATCTGATGATTATTGGGTGAATAGCTTCTCCCATTCTGTGGGTGGCATATGAATATTAAAGCAAAAAGCTTGCTTGAAAAACAGGATCTTGACATGGTCAATCCCCAGACCCTGTAACCCCATCCTTCCTTCATCTCTCCCCACTGCTCTTTCTCTCCATTTTTTTGTACCTGATGGTATGCTCAAAGTGAAAAGAGAATGATAACTGAGACAGTAAGGGTGGGTAAGGTGCTTGCTTGCCTTGCATGGACCTAACCCTGGTTAGATACTCAGCACCACAGAGACTCCAAGCCTTGCCAAAGTTGACCTGAGTCCAGGCCAGGATTAAGCCCTTAGCACAGTCAGGTATGACCCAAACACCAAAAATAAATAAGTAAATAATAAACAACTAAAGTAAAAAGATACAGATACATCTTCTTTAGGCTCTGCCCAAGCCTGGAATGCTACTTACCACCCTCTGCTACCACTCGCTAGAGAGCCATATCAGTAATTCTGGTTAAAATGTGTCTGAGCCCTAGAGTGCTTTTCAGCCTTGGTGTTCAGAACAACTGGAGACATTTACTGCCTTCATCACTCCTCTCTATGAACCATTACTTGACTAAGATGCACAGGGAAGTGGTCAAATAATTCACCTGAAGTACTTCTTCCAGCTCTGTTGGGCTTCATCACTCAACAATGGGCTCTCATTCTAGAAATGGGCTTCTAGAGACACTTAATAAACTGAATAAGCCAGCAACTTAGTTTCTGTTTTCTTAAAGAAAGCTTCCATCTACAGGGGTGCTCCTCAGCAAATGGACTGGATTTCCTTTTGAGTATCACCTGTAGAAATTAGAAAGCTTTTTCTAGGGAAGTCATACACTAGTGACCATCAACTAACTAGTAGTCATAGTCACCTCACAGAAAAGATCATTTTTGTTTGTTTTGTTGTTGTTTGGGGCATACCCAACAATGCTCAGAGATTAATCCTGACTCTGCACTCAATAATTACTCCTGGCAGTGCTCAGGGAACCATGTAGGATGCTGAGGATTGAACCCCGGTTGGTCCTATGCAAATCAAGTACCTGCTGTACTATCTCTATAGCCCAGCACACAAGATCATTTTTATTATCTGGTATAAATATCTGTCAGTTCCTGGAGCACAGCTCAGTCACAGTTGTGCCACACCATGTCCACCACCACTTCCCATACCTCCCACCTTCTTCTCCATGCTCTCCCCTCAGCACCATTTTTTTCCGAGTCTACATATTGTTAGCTATTGTTTTATACTCACTCATTTGTGTATGTTCTTTATTCCACATGAGTGAACCCATTCAGTACCTGTAATTCTCTTTAGCAATAGTCACCTCATGGCCTTCTCACAGATGACAAGCTTTCATCATTTTTATAGATAGGTAGTACTCCATGTGTGTGTGAGTGTGTGCACTGTACATATATACATATCATTCCTTTATCTAGGCATCTGGATCATTTTAGGCATGTTGTTTCCATTTCTCAGCTATTGTGATAATGACTTCAGTTAATATAGGAATGTAATAATAATAGATATGTGCAATATTTCTTTAAAGTCAATTCACTGAAAATTAACTAGTTGGCAAAATATAAAATTTAGGAGATTTTGTATAAAAATCTGGGTTAATTCCTATGGAAAACAGTATGGAAAATTCTGAGTAAGCTCAGAAATGAACTACCATATGATCCAGTAAAATCACTTTTGAGTATCTAGCCCCAGAACAGAAAAATATTTATTCAAAAGGATATATACAAAAAGGATATATATATAGCCTTATATATAAATATATATTCATTGCAGCTCTAAATACAATAGCTAAGAGCTGAAATCAACCTACTTGTCCAACAACAGACAAGTGGCTCATGAAGATGAGGTATATATATTTATATATATGTATATATACATACAATGAAATGATGTAATCTTGAAATTTTCCACAACATGGATAGAACTGGAAGATCTTACATTAAATGAAGTAAGCCAGAAGAAGTATAAATACAGGATAATATCACTTATATGTAGTATTTAAAATAACTGTGAGGGAATGCGATGATGGTTTAAGTAGAGGTTAAAAGGGGAATATAAAAAGAGTGGAGGAGGAAAATGATGCAAAATAATGGGGACCAGGGGCTAAGAGGTCTCAGGTACATTGTTGGTATTCAATAGGGGCAGAACTAAACATCCAAACAGTAAACAACAGTGAAATCATGAGACCCAAACTTTAACAACCAAATGTAACCAAGCTTGTTCTGATGGCAGGCTGGGAAACAAGGGAGGTCAGGATGGACTCTGGTACATTGGTGGAGGAAGGCTAAAGCTGGTAGTTAAAACAGGATTGCTGCTAAGACATTGCAAGCCTAAAACAACTATGAATAACTTTGTAAATCAAAATGCTTTGAATAAAAAATTAATACATAGTAACCATTTAAAAATCTAGATTTCTGGTTTTTAAGTGAATTGCATACAATATTTTATGACATAATTAAATTAAGCTGAAAAACAATGTGACACTTTCACCTGGACATAAGCTTTAAGTCTTCCCTAGTTTCCCTCGTATTACTTGTGCCCTGGAAAGCTTTAATTTGCTTCTCCTGGGAGCAGGAGTGAAGTGAGTGACTTCATCCTTCTGCTTTTTACTTCATACTCAAAGAAGATGACCATTTAAAATATCTTCAGCTGCAGAAAAGTTATATGTAATGCGGAGAATATTTCCCTAGTTACCTGAATAAGTCAGGCATGCAAAGAAAATCTGGAAATGATATTAAAGTGAGGCATGATCTTTCAATTATGCAGAGTGATTGCCTCGGTTTTCCACTTCACTGTGTCCTCTTTCTTTCTACCCATGGACGTAATCTTCAGAACATTCTCTGTCAAAGGCCATGGTCATATTTCCTTTCTCTCTCTCTCTCCCTCCCTTCCTCTTTCTCTCTCTCTCTCTCTTTCTGTGTGTTTCTCTCTGTCTCTCTGTCTCTCTCTTTCTCTCTGTCTCTGTCTCTGCCTCTCTCTCTCTCTCTCTCTCTTTCACTCTCATTTTTTTAACTCCTTTGCACTCTCAGTAGCAAATGTTGGAGCCCTGCAGGGGAATAATTGCAGAGGAATTAACCTCTGACATTTTTTCTAAAAATAGTCCTAATAAATTCAATCATAGGTAATTTACCTGTCCATGTTCCTCCAGGGGTAACCAGCATTGAAGAAAGACTTGGCAGGCTGGCATTCCTTCAGCAATTATCTGTGATCTGAGTCCTTGGCGCCTGGGTATTTTTTCTGGCTTGAATCACAGAGTAAAAATTGCTCCTCTCTCCTCTGGCCTCATGACCTTGTTTTCTCAACACCCTCCTTGTGGGGTGCAAATCAGGCCATGCTTTTTTAAAGGTTGTATTGGGCTCACAAGAAATCCAGGACAAGGGAGTGAGGGTCACTCTGGAGCTTTGGTAGGATCATTCCTGAAATTTCCAGCTCACTGAGTTTGCCACCTTTCTTGGTCCATGTCTATGCCTCAAGCATCCCAGTCCTGCCTCCAGGACCCTGACAGTCTCCACTTGGAACTGCTACTATTGAGTTGTGGGTGGGAGGGCTTGGAGTCACAGTGTTTCTCAAAGAATGTGATATAGCTCCCCAGAAGCGGGAAAAGGGGTGACATAGCCTCAGAGGTGGTGACCATAGGCCTAGGAGGCGCCTTCTGTTCATTCACTTAGAGAAAATTAGATTTCCAGCAGAATACTAAGGGGTTTCATTCTGAAAAAAGGGCAGAGTAAGCCAAGTTTGGGAACCTTTGCAAGGAGACTGCCAGAGCCCAGGAGGGAAAAGGACAAAGGATCTGTGAGTGGTGAAAATTATCAAAGAAACTGTCATTTCTCAGAGCCATCAGGAAAGTCAGTTTCTCCTGCCCAGAACAAAAGGTTTGCAGTGGGCTCTTGCCTTTGTTCTCCCAGTTGTGCCCAGAGAGCATCAGGCAGTGTGGGCATTTGAGAAATTTGCCTGCCCGAGTGCCAAAGAGAACAGAAAATTCTCATAAATTCCACCGCAGAAACAAACCCCTAAGCCCTTAAATGCACAGAAAAGTACATCTATTATCTGTCGTTAGAAAGGAAGTGTGCAGTTACTGAAATTGCCTTTTTCGTCTTCTTTTCAGCTGACATTATCTCTACGGTAGAATTCAACCACACGGGAGAATTACTAGCGACCGGGGACAAAGGGGGTCGGGTTGTAATATTTCAACGAGAGCAGGAGGTAAGTGGCACTGAATGCAAGATGCCCGTTTTCTTCTCTTCTCTTTCTAAAGGAGGCGTCCTACTATTCCTTAAACCCCATGTGTCACCCTCCACCTTGCCACTTTGCAAGCAAACTAAATACTACCAAAAACTCATTAACATCAGCAGTTCCACTTTTAGGCTCAGAAAATAGAAAATAGAAAATAGAGCCTTTTCTGGTCATCGCCTTATCTTTCACAACCTGGCTATTCCACATTCAAAACCACCTCCTTTTCATTGAAGGGACAGAATTCTACGGGTGCTTCGTGAGTGTCCTCTCTGCCCTTTGAAAGAGTAGGATTTATCCCCAAGCTACAGGAATACAGTCCCCATTGATTGCTGGTTCTCCCACAGAATGTGTTATAGGAGGAAAAAGAAATAGCTTGCCAGCAGAAAAGAAAAGGACAATTTGGGTCAGTAGAGAGGAAAATGAGAATTCAGCTGACCCATAGGAGGGAAGTCCCACAAAATGACAGCTGAGCCATGCCAAGGGCATGAGTTTTACTATAGGGGACACCACAGGCCCAGAGTTGAATGCTTTGCACATTCCAAGGAGATGCTCTAGTGACTCTCCACTGTCTGCCTGAGAATTTGATTCGACGAGGAATGGTCTCTCTGTTTCTCATACGTTGAGGTTTGGGGGTGCCTGTTTTGTCAGAACAGAATTAAAGCCAAATTTGGTTTTCTTGATCTTCCTGGCATAGTCCTGCCGCTTCCAGCAGGCCAGTCTGTGTTCCCAGGGTTCCCATCTGCTCTCTGCCTGCCTCTCAGATTCACCCTGTGCCATGCACGGGGGAGCCTGCGCTGAGGAAAAATTCACAAGAGACTCCCCTCACAATTGAAAGTCAGCTTTGTGCCTCAAAGCCATTTGTGTTACACCTCTCCTTAAAAAAATAAAAAAAGGAAAGTCTCATTTAGAGGTGATATATTTGGTAATTGCACATTATTTGCAATTAATTTCTATAAAGGCATCATATCCCTCGGGGTTCTGTATAAATTTAAGTGTTCAGCATTAAATCAGGAGCTCAGCCTATTCTATTGGTCCTAGAAACATGAGAACATGGCTGGCAAGTAGGAACTAATAGCTCTTCGTGACCTGGAATTTTTCCTGCTTTTCCAAAGCTGCTGAGTGCTAATTGGTCTGGCACATCCACCACACACTGACAGTCTGATTTGGATGGAACAAATCAACACTTTTATATATTTATTGTTAAGGTGGACTGATGATCTTTGCCATTAACAGTACTGTGTACAGTATGCAGCATTTAAAGTTTTAAGACTGATTTTCAAATCTTTTTCCATTTAAAAAAATATCCAATTAGGTTCGCAGTGATGATAAAGAGGAACAGGAGGAGCTATTTAACATAAATTACCCTAGGCAGCATGTTGCCAAGAATATTCCACACCACCTTTTCTTCCTGTTAGCTATTTATAGGTTTCACCTATTTTAATTTACTGAAATATTTGGGAGGCCTGATTTGTTAGCACAATGAAGAGGAACACATTTTCCAAAGGAAGGTGTTTTGTTTTCTTTCCAATAAAAAATAAGTATTGAAAATAATAGCATACAGTAAAGTGCTCAACTTCTGGGAAATTCTTGGCAAAAACAGGTGCTAAGGCTGAAAATTAAAGCATGTAACAACATCTAGGTCAGGAGACTTTTGTTATCTGTGGATTCACAATTCTTCACAATGCTCAGAATGTTGCTGCTAGCAGCCTCTCTGCCCTCAGAACTACATTTCAGCATTCTACCTATCAAAAACTGAGATGTAGGTTTGAGTGTTCAATATACACTCAGAAAAAGTGATTGTTCATAGATAATTTTACCAAAATCAAGTTTTCATGACAGGAATCTGGTAAGATTTGGATTTAAATGTTTGAACCACACTTTCCAAAGCCTAAATCTTCTAGGTCCTAGAATAACTGAAATAAACCCTACCATCTCTCTCTCTCTCTCCCTCTCTCCCTCTCCCCCGCTCTCTCTCTCTCCCCGACTTCCTCTGGCTCCCTCTTTCTCCCTCTTTCTTTCTCTCCCTCTCTTCCATTGTCTCCCTCTCTCCCTCTTTCTCTCTCTTCTATCTCTTGCATATTCTCATTTTCCTTTTCTCCCCTTTTTTTCTTTTTCTTGTCCTTTTCAGCAGACCCTTTCCCAGATGCTTCATTCTCTCATCATTTATTTAGTTCCTGCTGTTTGCTCTTTGCATAATTGGAGCTATGGGGAAAACTGAGGTAAAGTCTCATCATTCTCCTAATGATGCAGATATCTCCACTCTCCTATATGTGCTCGAGTTGGAAAAGAAGGGGGAATGGAGAAATCCAAATCTGTTGCTAAAAGCCTTGCAGAAGTGATTTTAATAGCTTGGACCTCTTTGGTACATTTTCATGCCCTTTCAGGGCTTCTGTAAGAATATGACTGAGTTAAGGCCAGTGAAAGATAAACCTGACAAAACTTTAGACTCTTCTTGGGGGGTTGAGAAATGTACATATGCACACCAGTGTGGGCTGACTTTCTCCTCACGGTGTCCAATAATTCAGTACGACACTAAAATTACAAGAACTTCTCTTACTACTAGTTGCAATGCATATCTGGTTTAAATTTCTATTTTGAGGCTAGAGAGTTTACAGTAGGTAAAGCATATGTAAGGCAAGCAGCCAATCCAGGTTCAAGCCCTGGCAACTGCTCAAGTTGAGGCAGTGCCTCAAGCACTGCCAGGAGTTATTTCTAAGCACAGAACCAGGGGTAAGCTGTGAGCTCCACCAAATGTGACTCAAAAACCAAATAAATAGATAAATATATGTTTATGTATATTCTGATGTATACCATACACCAGCTGAAGCTCATATATACATTTATAGTGAAATACATGTTAATTGGAGGTGCCAGTATTTACCAACAACCCAATGCTTTAGAGAGCACTGTAGTTATTGGAAGCTGTTCTCGGACACAACCTACCCTGATAACTGCTCAAAAAAAGAATCAATGAACTTGCAGTTTACTTGCATGATTGAATCTCTGGCGTATCTTTACTTTTTCCCTTTCTAGAGTAAAAACCAGGTTCATCGCAGAGGTGAATACAATGTTTACAGCACATTCCAGAGCCATGAACCCGAGTTCGATTACCTGAAGAGTTTAGAAATAGAGGAAAAAATCAACAAAATAAGATGGCTCCCTCAGCAGAATGCCGCCTACTTCCTGCTGTCTACTAATGGTAAGTGGTGGCTTCCTTCAGAATTGTCAGCCAAACCATGTGTTTTTGTCTCTATTTGCCTCTTTTTTCCTTGTTCCTTGTCAGTTGTTGTAAAATAATTAAAAAAGAACCATATTTTCAAAATTCCTGGGGAAATGCTGGAACAGGGTAGATCCTCAGAAAACACTAACTGGACTGAATTATGTGAGACCTGTTATCTGAAGCTTTTAGTTCATGCATATTATTTCCAAGTGTTTGGAGTGCTACTTCCTGTTTTAAGATTCATTCACTGTTATTTTGGGAAGACATTTCAGAAAACTCAACATTCCATCCCTAGGAATTTAGCATATGGAAGAACCTATTACTACCTGAATACATTGCCGGGGATGGTTCATAAAGTAGATGTCTATCTTTTACTGACACAGTTAAGCAGGGGAACAGTTCAAGATGAGTGGGAAGGAGCCAGAGCTATAGCACAGTGAGTAGGACATTTGCCTTGCATGCAGCAGAGCAAGTTTTGCCCCCCCCCCCCCCCGCATCCCATATGGTACTCTGAGCCTCCAGGAGTAATTTCTGAGCACAGAGCCAAGAGTAACCCCTGAGTTCCACTAGGTGTGACAGAAGGAGGAGGAGGAAGAGGAAAAAGAGGAGAAATATAAAGAAGAGGAAGAGGAGGAGGAGGAGGAGGAGGAGGAGGAGGAAAGGGAAAGAAAGAAGAAAATGAATCGGAAAATAACCAGTTTTCCTCTGTCTTTCTCCATGTTCTGATACCACTTTGTTGGCATCATTTATATAAATAGCTCAGAAAAAAGAGAATATTTGGGAATTGACTAGAGAAACAAAATAACATTAGTTCAGTAAGTTTTTATTCAGTACAATTTCTTATCCTATAAGGTTTTTAATAGCCTTCCAAATAATATCAGTGCTCAAAACAGTTCAAGATAAAGCCATTTCTCAAAGGGTGCTAGTTGAGTAGCATAACAAGTAAGAAGATTTGTACATAAAATTAAACCCTTCCTCAAGCAAAAAGCTAGCAAGCAAAAATGATTCATTTGATTCTCTACCTATACAGAGAACACATTCAGACACAAATCAAGAAGAAAGATATTTGGTTTTGTACTTTTGTTTAGCATTGAAAAAGAAAGGAACATGTCCATAGGTCAGGAGGGGAGGTAGGAAACGCACACATTTTATATGTATATTAGCCTGAGACATAACAAAAGGTTATTATTTATGTTTCTTTTGTGTAGTATGGTTGATTTACACACCTGTATTTAAATTTTGTTTTTCTAGTTTTATTGTTTGTTTAGTTTGGGTTTGGGGCCACACATGGCTGTACTCAGGGAAAACTCCTGGCTCTGTGCTCAATTACTCTTGGCCGTGCTCAGAGATCAAACCTGCGTCAACAGGATGCAAGTTCAGCATCTTAATCCTTGTGCTATATCTCTGACCCTAAGAAGTTTGATTTTAATCTTAAGGAAAAGAAAGGCAAGGTTGTATGCAAGAACCATAAATCCTTAAGCACAAAGCCAAAATACAAATCTAAAATAAATAGCAATTCTGAACAAGCCTATTTTGAGTTATATAAGCAAATCTCAAATGCACATGGTCCAGGTTTTCACTTATCTCTTCCCCAGTTTCCAGTAGATTTACCTTTTTCTCATAACTGTGTTTTTATTAGCTTTATCATTATTAGTGCTGATTTCTTGAAAGCCAAACTACATGAATTCATTTTCACTTTTTCTCTTTTCGTTTTGCCATTAAATTTCACTCAAAGTTTGCACTTTGAATACTACATACAATAAAAGAAACACCTGATGATTAAAAATCTTTTATAGATAGCTTACTTTATACTAGAAATTTAGCTATTTATTATTGCAATAAAATGTAAAGTCTTATTAACTACTTTGTGGAGGATGGGAGGTAGATCACTGAAATGCAATGAAGATTAATTATATAGCATAATGTTCTGTTAATTGAGTTTTTAAGTAGTTTTTTGATTAACAAGGATATTATCTTCCCATTTGGGATGCTGTCTTATATGCTAACAGTATCTCAAAATGATTCTTCATCAGAGAAATCCCCATAATCTTATGTGATTTTTAATACTAATATTGAAGTTGAGAATCCCCCTTAAGCCAAATAGGTTAATATGCAAAAATTAATGAAAGACTGTTAGAATTACTATACAAAAGATAAAATGAAGATAGATGAAAAGATTGTGTTACAAACTGACACAAGTCATGATAAACTACAAAGAAAGTAAGCCTGAAGAAAGAAAAACCCATTATTCAACAAAACTGCACATGCTTTTTAGCCTTTTTAAAAAATTCTTATTTTATTTTATTGAAACCATTGTGATCTACAAAGTCCTTCATAGTTGAATTTCATACATAAAATGAATCAGAACCAGTGTCGACTTCCTCCACCAATGATTCCAGAGTGCATGCTATACCACCACTCTTTGTCCACTGGCCTGCCAGCTTAACAGATCCATTTAAGTTTAGGTTGTTAGCTTGATCTCTTGATTCTATTGTCATTGACTTTGGCTTGGATATTTAGGTCTGTCCTTATGTTTTCCCCACCAATGCATCAGAGACCACTTGGCCCCTGGCCTTCATCTTTACTTTTCTTTTTGTTGTTGTTTTTTGTTTGTTTGTTTGTTTTGGGTTTTGGGGGTCACACCTGGCAGTGCTCAGGGATTACTCCTGGCTCTACACTCAGAAATCGCTCCTGGCAGGTTTGGGGGACCGTATTGCGCTGTGGACGTGAACGGCCTGCGTAGCTAGCAAGACCTTAGTGGGGTCCGTAAAGCCTCACTGGGAATAAGCGGAAACATGAAACGGACGAATATGAAATATGAAAATAAAATAAATGAGACCACACAAAATGCATTGTATGGGGACCCACGTCCACGGGACGAGAGACAAACTTTACTGTTCAGCCGATGACATTTTTAAGCACAAACTCTGGTATCAAGATGTTTTTAGGGAAAACAAAGAGCAAAGGATCTTCCCAATGAGACCAGGCCCTAGAATCTACATATCAAATAACTACTCAATGTAGGTGAGAAAGAGCCCTGCTAGAGGTAATGTGAAAATTGAACTGAAGATGTTTTTGGTTTAGCAAAAAACAGGTTTTTCAAGAAACCAGGCGGAGAGAGACAGGTTTTGCAAGAGATGTTTATGTAGTTGCCTGAAAATAGATTTTTGGGGGGACGGAAATAATTGTTTACTATCATAGAGATAGACTGAGAAAAACAAGCTGCTAGCGCCAGGTTATACTTGAAGTAAGAGTCACAAATAAACTATCCAGCGGGGAGCTTTTGGCGGGCTTTGGTACCAACATTCCTTTGTGAGTGTAGAAAGGCTAAGGCCGAATTTCTATAGTAGAAAAGGAGACAAAAATCAAATAACAGGAAAAGAGAAAATGTAATGTCACAGCTGTGTCAGAATTACAGCCAGTAATCCACACAAAGGGTCAATGACTGACTTCTTTAAACAGGCCTTCTGGCAGATAATTCTTGGGAAGAAAATTAGGCACTGCACCAGGAAAGCCAAAAGCCACGTCTGGTGTGGGCTTCCTAAATAAATGGAGACAATACCTTTGTGGGTAGTGACAATATGGGATGCTGGGATTCAAACTACCATCCTTCTGCATGCAAGGCAAATGCCCTACCTCCATGCTATCTTTTCAGCCCTTTTCTTTTTTTTCTTTCTTCTTAGTTTCATAGAAAAATGCAGAAATATGCAGTAAAACAAAAAATACATGTCCCAAGGTTCTGTGAAAAAGGTGGGAGACTCTATTTAAAAGATTTTAAAAAATCAGAAAAGTGGGGGCAGGTTTTTTGTATAAACACAGCAAAAGATGGGGAAAATAGAAAGAAAAAATTTTTGACTAAAAACAGAGACCCCCACCCTATGAACAATTCTGCCATAAGTCCAACTACCAGCTCTAGGCATGTTAAGTTGTCTAACCCCAGAATCTTTCTTTATGGTCCCAGTAAAAGCTCTCCTCAATCCTGGTTGTCGCAGTCAGGTTTCTTTAATTAGAGATCTTGGTTTTTGCACAGATCCTATGTTGAAGTCAGGGTATCATGGGGTGTCTTCTTCTTTCATTTCACTGTTAGGTAGCAATACAGGGAAGCCTGCCCTAAAAGCAAGTTGTTTCTATTTTTGAGTCACCAGGGTGTCATATGAGCCCACTCTGGAGCAAACTGGTACCAGGGAAGCATTAGCGCCTTCCCTGGTAGAAGTTCAATTCCTGGTGCTAATGCAGAAAATCATGCCAGTTCCAAAGATGGGATTGAACATTCAGGGGTGAATGGCCAATGTCTGATTGACTAAAGCCTAAGTCCAGTCACTGTGACAAATATTCAGAATGAAAGGTCCCCCTGCAATATAAAATTTCTGAGTTTCTATACCTGTTAGATAAGAACTTCTGTCTATATGTAAGATTTTCCTGTTTTAATGTGCATATGCAAAAAGGATACTGCTGGTACATTGGGGGTAAAGATAACAAGCTAAACAATCTTTATAACCTGGTTATATCATGAACTCAGAACCCAAGAGAGACTTACTTATTAGCATTTCCTACTAAACAAATCCAAAAAAGGGATGGGGGAAACTACATCTACATAAGGAAATACCCAATAAGAATTATACCTATTAAGGATATACATCTAAAAAAAATACACGAAGGAAATATACACATATCCCCTTTAAGTCTTTTGAAATAGTTGGGGGAGGTGGGGAAAATATTCAGAGCACAACTTTAGCTTGCAACATGGTCGTGTGGCATCTGAAACGTGGCTCCTAGCTGTCATGGATCAGGAAACATCCACAAGCTGGGGATCTCTCAAAAACCAAATCCAGTAGGGTGCAGCAGTTCACGGCAAAGGAAGGTGGAGAAAAGGGGCTGATAAGAGCAAATCAGCAGCAGCAGTGATGGCAGCTTCCTCCCAGGCCGAGGCAGGGTAGGCTGGGAATCTGTCTTTTTACTTTGCAAGCTGGTTGACAGCTGGTTGGGTTGGAGGGGTTGGGGAAATGTCCCAGTTCCTGAGAAGTTAAGAACTGAGGGTAAAAAGGATTAAGTAGGGATAAATAACAGATCAGGGGTAAGAGAGTGAAGGCCTAGAAAAGGATTTGTAAAGTGGTAAGTGGGGAGGGAGGACTAAGGGTTATTATAACAGGGTTTTTAGCCTTTTTTATATACAAAGCTATAAGATACAAAGTCAAGAAAAATCGTATGATGATAAAGTCAAAAATAACCTCAGACAATCTACCCATCAAGAATTGATTGAATTTACCAATTATCTTTTTTTTAGTTGTACATATCTCATGAAAATTGGGTAACTTTTTATTTCTATAAGCACATACTTCCAATATTGCAGTGTTTTTATGAAAAATAAAACTAATAGTCAACTGTTAATCTAGGCCTGGAAATTATTTTCCAGATGAAAAAGTATTGCTCTACCAAGCTTTCTACTTCTCCCTTCATACCCTGGTGAAGAGGAGAAGATGAGTTTTTCTTTGTATATCACAAATAATATCTTCATTGTAAATAAAAATTTTTAAATATTAGAACATTTATAGAATCCAACCGAAGGTGTTAAAAGGTGTTCTCATTCAGAAGGAATCACTGTTAATGTCTAAAGAAAAAATTTAATATGTAAGTGGACTAGATGAAACTATTTTCTATGCAAAACAATGATTTATTCTATAAACTTTTAGTGACCATATCTTTTTATAAACTGTAATCAAACATTTAAGGGCAGCAATATCTTTCTATTTAATATTCTCCCTAAATAGCAAAATATTTTCAATAGTTATGCAATTTTCCCTTGTACAATTCTTTTATACTACTACCAATCCTCCTACTCTTAGGCCTTTTATTATAAAAATTCTTACTATTATAAATTATATATTGAGAGTAATAGTATATATAGAATTGTTGGGAAAGTATATTATAATTGATAAATATCATGCATGTTCATTTAAAATCATAAGGTAATATGATTTTAATAATATATGTTTATGACTGTAATAATATATGTTATGCATATATTACATGAAAGAATATAAACAAAATAGAATCACTAGTTAGAACTTGTGGAATATTGCAATTTTTTATTTTTGTTTATTTTCACTTTCTAGTTACAAATAAGTACAGTGCTTAGATAATAGGAAAGAAATAATATAATGAAATAAAAGTTATACATATTACTATAGGTTTATGCCTCTCCTTCCAGTATTCATTAAAAATATGACAAAGATCAAAGCAAACATTTGGTGGTTGTCCCTGACTAGAAAAATTGTAAGTTATTTTATTCTTTGTGTTTTACTACTAATATCTACATTTTCTGTATAGCTAAATAACAAATAATCACCACAGGAGTTATGTCTGACTGCAGAGCCACTGGTTGAGGCACAAAAGAAAAAACTTATACATTAGTCAAAATAATAAGAAGAATAAGACAAGAATTGCCTTGCAGGTGGAACCATAGCCTTTTAGTGGTGTACAACCAATACTATACAGAGATAATGATTTATAACTAGACACCCTTGTAGCCTATCTAATGTAATAAACCATTGTCACCCATAAAATATCACTCTTAAACAGAGAGTAAGTATTTGGGGCTAAAATTCACTGCATTAGTTTCTTGCAAACTACAACTGCTCAGTAGCTACTTGAGGTATTGCATAAATAGGACCCGTGTTTCCTTTTTCTCTCCACAAAGCAGGCTGTGCAGCAGACTGTCCAAAGCTGGTGGAAGCAGAGGCTTAGATGGAAAGTTCTAAATTTAGCTTGCATCTGGGAAAGGCTTTCTTGCCTTCTGTTTCTGTACAATGAGAGGTTGTTCAGAGGAGCATGCACAACTCTTACACTTGGCAGCTTCTGCAGGAGTGTGCTCATGCACATCAAGCCCATTTCTCAGAGTAGAAAATGAGTATTTTTTTTGTGTGTGGAAGGATCCCAGTTGTGACTGGAAGCTCACTTCCTAACATGGTGCTTGTTAAACTTCAAGGACAGGCCTGAAAAGGCATGGTGAAGAAGTGAGATGAAGGGAAAGAAAAATGCAATCCCAACCACAGTAGACAAGAGAAGGTTTTACTCCCTAAACTTATGACAGAGAAGAAACTGCTTGTGCTAAGACCCTCAGAGCATCATGGTGTTTTTGCACGTGGAGAGTGTGCAGAGGAGATACGAGAGGGTGTAGGCTCAAAGAAGTCCCTTGCTTTCTACCCACCTGGGAAGTGCCTGGGAGGCTCAGGACTGAGAAAATCTGCCACAAGCACCAATCAGAGTGGACACTTGTATCCCACTAGCTCTACTCATTAATAGTCCTACTGTGCCTGAGTTAGCTTGATCTACAAAGCACAGGAATGCAAGGAATTGCTCTTTGCTAGGAAAGAAAACACCAGCCCTCTCCTCTACCCAGTTTCTTTAGAGGTCCATTGCTTTACATCCCAGAAAGAATTTCAGGTGATAGTGTTTAAGTCAAGGAGTTTTATTTAGAGATGAGAGAGAGAGGGAGGGATAGAGAGAGAGAGGGAGAGGGAGGGAGGGAGAAAGGGGGGAGGGAAAAAGGGGGGAAAGAGAGGGGGAGGGAGAGAGGGAGAGAGAGACTCCAACAAGAGAGAAAATGCAGACATCTCCAGAAGAGAGAAAGCTGGGGGACAAGCACCCCAGAAAGCAAAGTAAAAGAAAGGAATAACAGCCCAAATTGAGATAAGGGTGTGCCCCCAGTATGGTGAAGCATGTCACTTGCCTTTGCAAAGTTATAATTTTATAGATTTTTCTCCCAAAATTCCCCCACTTGAGGCTTCCTATGTAGGCAAAAGACCATTGTTAGGATATCTCCAAGGCAAAAAAGCTTTTAACTTTGGGTGGGCTGCCTCCAGAGCCTTATCACAGGCTTTTGTTCCTTGGGAGCCTCTTCTCTCTAAAGGAATTCCAGCCTTCTCTGAGCCCTGATTAGCATCAGTTAGTTTTATTTGGCTTAGTTCCCATGTCCATGGGCCCATCTTTATGCTTTTAGGCTATTTTAGGGCTAGTGACAAAAAAATCTTTGAATCATATCTAAGACTTTTACTTTTCAAGGACTCATTGCCAGTGCATTTGACTGCCTGCTTCAGTATCCTTGCAGAATAGTCACTCAGTTCTCTAAATCTAATGGCACACCATGTGTGAGGCTGGAGCACATGCTTGAGACTCTACGCATGTGTACTATTTTTTTTTTGTTTTATTTTTGGGCCACACCCGGTGATGCTTAGGGGTTACTCTTGCCTATGTGCTCAGAAATCTATCCTGGCTTGGGGGACCATATGGGTTGCCAGGGGATTGAACCGAGCTTCATCCTGGGTAAGCCCAGCTGTGTGCAAGGCAAATGCCCAACCACTGTGCTACCACTCTGGCTCATATGTAGTATTTTTTTTGAATACTCCTGTGTTCCATATGGAAATTACCCTATGGCACTCAGTGAACAAGCAATGAAACTGAGGCATAAAGATAGATAAGTATCTTTTTAAAGAAGTATCCAAACTTATTTGACCTGCCACCTTCTTTTAAAAAAGTCCTTTGTGCTCCCTGGAAATCTATCTTGTTTAGAGATAGAATATGCCCCTCAACTGCACCTGATATTACTACCTTTGAATTGCTCCAGTACTCCCGAAGGGGTAGTCCTTCACATGAGAAAATACTCTTTATCTGTAAGATTAAATATTTGTAACAGGGGCAAAGCAAATAGGGTGATCGTCTTGCACACAGTCCATCCCCAGCAATTCATACGGTTCCCTAAGACCTCCAGGAGTAAGCCCTGAATACAGAGGCACGAGTATGCAATGAGCACCACCATTGTGGCACAAAAATGAAAACAAAAACAAAAACTTGGAACATACTTATACAGGAAATATGTTCTCTCTTAAGTTTTCATTTTCTTGGGAATTCAGAACTTTATCTCCCTCTGAATCTGGTGTTACCACTTATTCCTCACTTAAGAAATACATGTTGGAGCCACACACACAGTTGCCATGTTCAAACTGGCCCAGATCCTTTGGTTCATTCTTTGCTCAAACTAGATGTAAGCTGAACCATAAAAGATTATGGCTATACCAGCCCACACTGCACAAGACTGGCCATCTTAGGAGGAGATGGTGGACCAAGTCCCCACGGAGCAAAAGCCAAACTTGCTGCCTCCATCACCCAGAATCACTGTTTCCCATCACCTGCCTCATCACTGACCCTCAACGATTCCTTGCCAGGATGCCAATTTGACCACACTTAAAGTACACAGAATGTTGAGCTGATATCACCAGAGCTTTTTTGGAGCAAGGGCAGGCACCCTACCGCATATCTTCCTTCTGGGAAAGCCTAGCAACTATAACCATTCTCACAAATGCAGACACCATGTTCGAATCAAGCCTAGTTCTAGGAGGCCTGGGAGCTGAGTATAGGCCCCTAAAATCTGCAGTATAACAGCTTTGAATTTCTGGACAACTTCATTTGTTTGATGCTGTTATCCCTACAGGAACACCTTTCCATAACACCTTCACATTTTACATAAAGGACATATAACAATGAGAGCTTACCAAATCTTATTGTACAAATGACTCCATTGGTAATATAACAATTTTTACAAATGAGCTTGCTGCTGTACTTTTTTCTTACTTTCTTTTTTTCCATTTTATTTCTTTTTCTTTCCTTTTTTCTTGATAATTTTGCTTTCACATCTTTCAAATCAAATGTGTTATGATCAACTATGTCAACTCTGCGATGCATTTTCTTAAATAAATAAAAATTAAAGAAAAGAGATACTAGTTGGACACTCACTGTAGTAGAATAGCAGGCCCGGACACCTGGCACAGGAGAAGGACAAGACCCAGGTTTTCCTACTCCAGAAACTATCAGTGCAAGCCTTAAGAAAAATATGAGAAGGTGGCTGAGACCTTAGCTTCTCGGAAAGAAGGGAGAGCATGTCCAAGAATCAAGGCTGGTGTTTGATAAGGAAGGGCGTAGGGGTGAGGCTCAGACAGGGTTTCTGATCCTGCCAGATCTCCAAACTTAGCCCTCCCCTCCAATATTTATTCCTAAATCCAATCTGTCTTTCTCATAATCCCTAAATGAATCAGTTTTACTACTCAACACACGTGTGCACGCGTATACACACGCGCACACACACACACACACACACACACACAGGAATGGAGAGCCTGCAGGTGATGTGGTCTGCCATCTACTCCTCCCAGATCCCCCATACCTTTGACTCATGCTCCTAACCTGCCTTATCCCTGTCAGCCTGAGTTCCCACCTCTACCCGACTCTGGGAAATGAAAGCTGTCCATGATAATTACACCAAAGAGGAAGGTCCTTCCAGCAGAGCATTCCAATAATATAGCTGGAAAAGACGTCTCACTGCATTTTATTTTCCTTATGTGGTGCTAGCAGTGAGCATCAGGTAGGGAAGATTGATCCATTTCCACAACTTGTTCCTCCAAATGGACTCTGGCCCAAACACAATGGGCATTCCTGAAGGAATAATGATGCACAGAGAGACATACTACCTGCCTCCCCTGGGTTAAAGACATGGAGCACATGTTTAAAGAAGATTCATTCTCAAAAGATTGTGATTAGCAGAGAACAAAGTAATGGAACAAGTCCTGTGAAAAAGGAGAAAGGCTTTACTGGCTGAAGGCATGAGCTAGTGCCTGAGTCATGGGGCAGGAGAGGCACAGGCCCATGTGCAAAGAGCTGCAAGGAAGCTGTGGGGGAGGGGTGGAAGGTTACCTGACATGAGCTGCCTCCTCTGGCATTCCCTGCTTTTTCCAACCCCTCACAAACACACCCCATTCACTCAGGATACCAGCTAGCTTTCCACTGCAATTTGATTTCCTCTGATTACTCTCCACAGACAAAACTGTGAAGCTGTGGAAAGTGAGTGAGCGTGATAAGAGGCCAGAAGGCTACAATCTTAAAGATGAGGAGGGCCGGCTCCGGGATCCTGCCACTATCACCACCTTGCGGGTGAGTTTCATGGCTACTTGTGTGCTTCAGTTCTCTGGACCTCCAGGTGGGACAAGGAAGGGTCTCTTCAGGTAGGCCACAACTGCTGATGGAAGGGAGGTCAGGTAGAGAGATAATGTGAGTAGTCTATGTGAGTGTCAGTGGTTTTCAATACTCCCTTTATTGTGTTTAATTGTATACTTTTCATGTATGAACCAAATGAATGTATAAAATATAGAGTTAATAAACAATTTGCCAAGGAAATTATTGGAGGGCAGAGTGAGGTGCATAACCTAATGCTAGAGATTGTATCCAAATCTGTCTAAGCTATAATGATACAGATTGTGTCTCCAAGCACTGGCCCACATAGCCACTGCCATCATACATTATTGTATTCTTTTCATTTGGTTGCTTGGTTTGAGATCGCGCTGGAAGAACTCAGAGGACCAATGTGATGCCAGGGACTGAACCCAGGTCAGTCATGTAAACAAGGCTGTCTTATCTCTCCTGTGTAACATTATTATTATTTTTTTTTTGGTTTTTCAGGCCACACCTGTTTGATGCTCAGGGGTTACTCCTGGCTAAGCGGTCAGAAATTGCCCCTGTCTTGGGGGGACCATATGGGACACTGGGGAATCGAACCACGGTCCTTCCTTGGCTAGCGCTCGCAAAGCAGACACGTTACTTCTAGCACCACCTCACCGGCCCCACATTACTTTATTTTTAACTTCTAGTCACATTGTATATGTTCTGCAAGAATAGCAAGCCTATATTCTGTGCCATAGAGTCAATAAAGAGCTCACAAATAGAGTTCTTACCTGCCCTTCCAAAATGCATGTTCTGGGAGGGAAAGAGTATTTGTAGGACTTATATGCAAATAATTGTGACAATAAACAAAGGAAAGTTAATGCAATAAGGAGCTAAACTTTTGCAGTTGTATCAAGCAAGAAAAAGTACACTTGGTTTTGGGAACCCAAAGAGGGACTCATAGGAAACTGTACTTAAAATGATTTTCCAGGAGCTGAACAGATAATATGGTAGATAAAATGCTTGCTTTGCATATGACCAGCCTAGGTTCAATCCCTGGCACCCCATCTAAACTCCCAAACCCCATCACCTGTACGCCCTGAGCACCACTGGGTTTGACTAAAAAATAAAGCAACTAAACAACGCAAAACAAAAATGTTCAAAGGACACATAGATAGTACAGGAATCAGGTGCTTGCCTTGAATGTGCCCAACTTGGCTTCAATCCCCAGTACCATATATGGTTCTGCAAGTCCCATCAGGAATGACCCCTGGAACAAAAGTCCAAAAGCAGACACTCTCACTAGGTTGAAGTGGTTAATATTTAGAATTTAGTTTTATGTCTGTCCTGAGAGGACCCATGGTGAAAGGAGCCCTAACCCCAATGACTTTAAAGACTGTGTAAAAGACATGTTTTCAGATACCGACTACTGTACTGAAGACCAGAAACTAAAAAGGGAGACAGGCACATAGGTACTGGGGAAAAGCTGTTGTCACCCTAGACTTAGGAGCATATGGGCTTCACTGGGTGCTGCAGACTTGATAAGCTCACTTGTTTCTTTAAGTATAAGTTCATTTATTTGTGTGCTTACTTATGGATGTTTTCTAGCACTAACTCTTATCTGGCTGTGGTTGACTCATGACTTTCTGATACCAGTGGGTTCCTGACCTCTTTGAGCCCTTTCTGATGCTGTTCCATTGCCTTCTACTTGGGGAAATGAATGCAGGTAGCCTGTGTTGATGTAGTCAACCAGAGGTTCCCAAGTTTATCTTGTCTATTTCCCTGTTATTTTCAGAAATATTCAGTGACCACTGGGAGTCTACTGTCTTCATATATATATGTATATATATATATATATGTATATATATATATATATATATATATATATATATAATTTTTTAAGACCAATGTGAATTACAAGTCTTTCACAGTTGTACTTCAGGCACATAGTGCCATGAATTGGGGTCATTCCCACCACCAGTGTTGACTTTCTTCTGCCATAGTTCCCAGCATGCCTCCCATACTTCCACCGTTAGCCCCTTGGACTGATAGTGTAACAAGTCCCTTTTGTGCATAGTTTGTTATAGTTTTGGTCTCTTGGTTCTATTGTCATTGACTTTGGTTTGGGTATTTAGGTCTGACCATTTCTTGAAATCTACTGTCTTTAATTAAGCCAAAAAAAATTGCTCCCAATAGTGCTTAAAGCTTCTATGGTCCCACAGATCAGACCAGTGTTCTCCTATGGGTGTATTGCCCACTTTTGGGAATATAGTTCTCAATGTTAAAGGTTTAGGGTGCAGGAGAATGAAGCATTGAGGAATATACACATTGAGTATGCCTGTCCTAGGTTAGAATTCTAGCAACAGCACTTTTGGCTGTAACTTTGGACATATCATTCAAATCACTTTCATCCAATGTGGAATCTGTTACACATATAGTTACTGCTTCCTGGAAGGATTCAGGATGATCATGAGGGTGATAAGTTTACCTTGTGTTGTAACTGTCTACCAGGCAGCCCTCAATTATGTCCATTGCCTGCTGTTTTAGTTTTATTAGCATCATCATAATATATGTAGCTGTTATTACCCCCTACTGATTGTATACTTATATATGAGGAAATTCATATTTTCTTTTTTTAATTTTTATTTTGATCATAGTGGCTTACATATCTTTCACATTAGTATTTTAGGTACATATTAACATTGAATCAGGGGAATACCCACCACCAAATTTGTCCTCCCCCCTTCCCCATTCCCTTTCTGCAACCCATATCCCCCACCACCACCCCTCGGGCTGCTAGAGTAGGAGGTCCCCTCTTTGTCTAGCTTACAATCAGTGATCATATATCTGTTTGGTCCTGGTGCCCTCCCTTGTGTCTCCCTCTATTTTAGAGGCTAACTAGATAAATCGAGTTATGTGGTTTTGTTTGAGGGAAAGAAAAGCAATAGAATGGGGTAAAGAATAAGAAAAAAGTTAAAAAAAATTAAAATATGCTGAAAATGGGCAGAGTCCTTCTAGTGGCTATCAACCTCAGTTTGAGAGAGGACATGAAAAAGGTAATTGAAACACCATAACAATACAAAAATAAATGTCAAATTAAATATCCAGTGAGCACTACAGCAATAAAGAGAAGCACCACACAATAGTCTCAGTTCTGAAATCAAATCATGCTGGAGTGCAAAAAGAAAGAGAAAGATAAGATAAAATAAAATAAAAAAGGAGACATCAACTTCAATATCTACACCAAAATAAGGACGTCAAAAAAAACAATCAATCAATCAATAAATATGTGTGGAAAAATGATTATTTTGTGCTTTTTTTTCTTTTTCCCCCTGCATAGGCACAGTAATTATTGGGGATATTATAGAGGGAATTCCCTTGGCCTAGGAGATACAGGGTTTCTCCACCCCTGAAGTATACTGTCATGGGATTAACTATAGACTCCTTGCATGATCATTTACTCTCCCCTCGGTGCTTTTGTGGTGTATGGAAGACTTCTGCTTCTTCATGGATGGTAAAATCAGACCTCTGTATCTAGAGATCTTGGTAACTGTGCAGCTCAAGGAATGGAGCTTATGATGAAGGCTTTCTTTGTGGTTCTAGAAGTTCTGCTTCTTCAGTGTCGTTTTAATTCATCTTCTGTAGTTGGTGTTCTTGGTCATTATGTTGCTCCTAAGATGGAGCCTGGGATAGAGTCTTTCGCTATGTTTCTGGAAGACCCGTTCACTTGCGGTTGTCTCAGTAAGACCTCTGGAGTTGGAGATCTTGTTTGTTGAACAGATTGTAGATCAAAAGCTAGGTTAGAGCTTTTCGTTGTTGTTGTTGTTGGTCCCGGGATGCGTACTGTCTAGTCCTGGTTGTAGCAACCAGTCATCTGTATATAGAAATCTTGGTTTTTGCACAGATCAAAGGGTGACATGTCTTCTGATTTTGTCTTATTGTTGGCTGGTGAGGAAGGATAACTTGCTCTTAGATCTAGTTGTTCCCATTTCCTCGTTGTCAGGTTATCAATTTAGAACTGGCATATGTTGGCATCACAGCAGCATTATGAATGCCCTGGAGGGGACTTGGTTCCTGGAGCTGTTGTGGAGAACTCTGTTGTTTCTATGTCTGGGATCCAGGAGTCAAGGCTGGACAGTCGGTGCCTATTTCCCTGGAGTCTAGGTTGGTTCCACATGACATACATTCAGGGTGGGAGATGTCCCTGTGTTGTAAAAAAGTATAAGTTCTTATCCCTAGTAGATAAGAGCTTGTTTTTACACGTAAAAAGGAAATTCATATTTTCTTGTCAGACCCTTTTTAAACTATTATATTCATTCTATAAACTATTTGCTTATGTCTGCAGAGTGGCAAGCTCTGAACTGCCAAAATTGGTTTATCATTGTCCTTGTTTACTGTGTTGATGGGATTAATCAAGTGCTACTCTGATTCCTTCTACAAATTCCTATTGTCCATGGCTTCTTCTGTGATTTCATGAATCTGTGTTTAAAGCCCCATAGATACGCCATCACAACAATAAAAAGGAGAGACAATTTCCATGAGAACACATTATTCCCATGATTAGCCACTGATAATAAAATGTGGACCTGTAGGGGAGAGAGATAGCTTAAAAGCTACATTAAATGCATGCTTTGCATGCCAGAGGCCCAGGTTCAGTGTCCCCTAGACACTATTGGATCAGGCCCTAACTTGTTCAGGATGGGGCTAAAGTAAACAAATAAGTGAAGCTTGTCTGTGTCGATAGGAAAGGAGACCCTGAGAAAATCTCAATTCTGGTTCTTGCTTTCTTACTAACTAGCTATATGGCCCAGGCATCATGAATCACATCTCTCTCCCACACCAAATCAGTGGTTGTGCAACAGTGGGTGCTAGTTAGAAATGCAGATTTCAGAGCCATCTCACAGATTCACTTCAGTGAGCTAGGAGGGCCTGGCTGTCTATAATTTTAGCCTGAGCCCCCTCTGGCTGAGAAATGGAATATGTGCTGCAGTCACTGGACTCATCACTTTTAAGGCTCCTCCAAGCTATTGTTTTATGAGCCTCTTACCTTTCAGTCCTTGCAGCAGTCACTTGAGAAGTACATTTGCTGTCATGTTGTAAATACTCCTGTCACATTTCACCCTTTGACCTTCTTTAGGCTTTCAAATATCCTGCATATCAGTGTAAACATCCACATTCCAGCATATTTTTGATGCAAATTAGGCCAGCTTGCTCTTTATGGATATTAGTGGTAAAGATTAAAAAAAAAAAAAAGGCAACCCGAAGAAAGCAGATTCAGAACAATGATTCCAGAGAATGAGCTGGTATGATATTAATCAGGCTATCTCATTTACTAACATATTCTGCTCTTGAAATGTGCATTGCCAGCAATTGTGTTCCCTCTCACTCTCTCTCTCCTCTCTTTCTCTCTTCATATATGTATGTATATATATATATATATATATATATATATATATATATATATATATATATATATACTCCTTATATTATGATTAACTTTCCCTCACTTTCCTAGGTTCTGATTTTATGTGAGTCTTGAGAGTTAGAATGTTTAATAATATCCGACAGCTAATTATTTCTCACTGAGTAATAAATCTTTCAGTTTCAGTGCTGAAAGACTGAGCTTTTGAAAGCAAGAATATGGTTATTTCTCTTTTTTCTTTTTGCACAGGAGAACATCTTTCAAAATCCAATCACTCATTAAGTAGAGAGACTATGTCTCCTACTCAGTATCAGAACATGCAAAGCAATAAGTATAACTTAGTAATAATAGCATAAAGTTGTAGAGTGTGTTTACCTCTACATCATGAAATATTTTCTACCCTAATATCCAGATTAATCTTTAGAGCAGCCAGTGAGGTAAACAGGACAGATATCTGGCAAGTGAAAATGTTGATTCCTCCTGTGTGCTGAAATTCACTTTTTCTTTGCTCTGGACTCTGGGCCCTGCTAGAACCACTTGCCTATGAGCTGTTCTCTCAGGAATAGAGGTGAAAAATCAAGGAAAAGGCTCTTAAACTTGGGGCACTTCTCTAGGCACTTGAAATGGTGTTCTTACCCATCATCATTATTCCAGAGAGAAGGCTTTTTTCACTTGTCTTTCCCCTCCATCCTCTTTCACTGTCACACACCCTAAGTGTCTAGATCCATGGCCTCAACCTTAAGAAACAAAGACCTGGAGGTCTGGGTTTACACAGTCAGGTTATCTGTACTCTTCTTTCCCAATTCCTGGCATGCATGCATAGAGGAGCAGTCTTCAGTACCTCTGTCCAAGGAAACTCACAGTTTGAGTAATTCTGTCAATCAGAGATGGTTGCCAAGGATTGAGAATTTGCCATGAGCACCTCTTTGCTAGCAGGGAAAACTAAATTATTTGTACCTCCTTGTGATTGGCTGCCAGCCAATCACAATCTGACCTTGGACAAATTGAAAATTTCTGGTAACCAGGTTATCAAGTTTGAACCCCAAAGGCTTGAATTCCCAAACTGGGACTTCCATAACCTCCCCCCAAAGCCAAGGACGATGAAAATCTCAAGTGTTAGTTTGTGGCTTTTCAATCCAGATATTCATCCAAACATCACCTATGATAACAATTGTCTATTGAATGCTTACATTGTGCTTAAGACTAGATTTCTCCACTTCCCACATTGAGTCTTCACATTAACACTAAAGTAAAACACAAGTAGGTTTTCTTACTCTTACTCTCCAAAACTTTCTTTCCCCCTTGCCTGTAAATCTTCTAGATGTCACATCCTCCAAGCAGCTTTTCTGGAATTAAAATAACACATCACATTTCCATTCCCTTGGGGGTGCATGCCCTACTCCCTTCTTTTTTATTTTATTTTTGATGCAGTGATTTACAGTTTTGATAATGGCAGTGTGTTTCATGCTAAATATTCCTACACCCTCCACAGACCATTAGCTTCCCCCCACCATTGTCCCAATATTTGTTCACCTCTCCTACAGTGATATGCTTTTACTAAAGACCAGTTCTCAGTCTCTGTTTCCTTTGTGTATTTGTTGCTTTCTGTTTATTTAGAAACCTCATATGAGAGATTATTCTGTATCTGCCCTTCTTCTTGAGACTAACTTGACTCCATATGATACCCTTCAGATCCTTGTAGTAAATTAAATGAGTTTATAACCTTGCCTGATAGGTCCTTATCTGTTCTTGCCTCTTTTCCCTCCTCTAAGATTCAACAGAAGCTCCATGTTTGCCTCATGTGTTCTGTACCATAGAAAGACACATGGCTTGTGACAAGTGCTCAGTGCATGGCTTCAAATGAGTTGGTTTCATAGTTATGATTTGTTTGAGTTTGAGCAAGGGCTTTTCTCAAACTTCATGATCAGGAGATGGCTAATTTTGTTTCCATCCTGGTCCATGCCAGTATAGACCTGATGCTTTCATGACTATTGCTTCTTCTTCCTAAGACCTTAGTCACTATCTCAGAGCAAGGAGATTTTTATTATTTCATTATCTCTTATTATATTGGACTTAATGTAGGTGCAGGAGAAGAGTAAGGTCAGCAGTGGTTTTCCTACCATCAAGGTGTTACAATCAATGTCATGCCTTGGAAACAGTTAGTCCATCCTATTTTACACACATGCCTCCTACAGGTTGTTGTGACATGTACTTTTTCTCTTTCCCAGCTCACATTTATCCACTTAAAATACCTCTGATATTTTCAAAGTCCACTGGGGTAATTGATGCCCCTCATGTCCAACCACAGTTCAAGGTGCCATGGCAAAGTGACATGATCAGCTACAAATCCTAAAGAGAAATTTTTTTATCATTTTTATTGTGTCCAATGTGAATTGCAAGTCTTTCACATTATATTGAAGGTACATAGTGACAGTGAATCAGGGCCATTCCCACAACCAATGTTGTCTTCCCTCCACCCCTGTTCCCAACATGCATCTCATACATCCCCCAGTGCCCCCTGGACTGCTGGTATAACAGGTCCTAAAGGGAATTATTTAAGAAACATTGCCAATAGGCCATAGGATTAAGATAATAAAACGAACTGTTTTCTAAAACAACTTATTTAACTCATTTTCTATGCAGGTCATCATTCTAAGTGTATAACAAAGGCTACATGCATTTACTTGGTCCCTCACTTGAACATGCTGGGCTGGGCAGCTGTTATGTACAAGTTTTCTTCCCTCATTATAATTACAAAGCATATTCACTTCAGAAAGGCAAAAAGGAGAGAGGTTGAGGGAAGGTAAGTGCCTACTTAAGGCCTCACAGAAGACAAAGGGCAAAGCTGAGAATGAAGTTTAAAGCTTTGTGAGCCCAGAGATCTTGTTCTTTATCCTACACAGTCCTTTTTATTGAAAGAAACTCCAAATGGGCAACCATGAGGGTGACAGCATCTAATATGTGGCACTATTTGCCTTACTGTGATCCTAAGTACTGAGTGCTGGCTCTGTTTCAATCACTATGCTTAAGTTTGTACTATAGAATGGGAGTTTCAAAGATGAGTGAAAGCTATTCCCAGCCCCTATGGGGTGGGGGAGTCTGTGCAAATGGCTTTAACCCAGAATTAAGTTGACTAATATCTCTCCCAGTTCACATCATAGTCACTGATGTGCTTTCTAGAATACTATCATGGAGGCTTCTTGTCTAGAAAGGTTTAAGTTGTACCCCAAGGAGATGGCCTCTCTGACAGGACCCTATGGAGTGCTCCCATGTAATTCTGATGCCGGTGGCACATTTTAAGACACTGGGTTGAAAAAAACACTTTCCTGAGAATGACACTGAAGATGAATTGTCCTTCTGATTGAGAGGGGAAAAGCAAGGAAGAGCTGCAGTAACCGGTTGGAGGATTCAAAATTTATCTGGAAGGTTGACAGGGCTTCCGTGGTCAAGGCTCATTGGATGCTCCTCAGGGTCCTGGGAGACAAAAATGGAATGAACACTATGTTCATCTTTCTAGAGCAATGGATGAGATTCTCCTGATCACCATGGCAGAAGCAGAGACTTTACAGAGCAATCCTAGGAGTCAACCCTTTCTCTCATAGCCTTTCTGAGATGACGAGCTGGTGATGTTCACTCTGGGAGAAAGGGTAACCCCAAGCCAGTTTCTAGGCAAATTACCAGTTAAATCAAGATTATCCATCACTGCACCGTTTTAATTTGAGGCTCATGCTTTGATAAACAGATGCCTCTTCAGACAGAGATCCAGCCTTCCTCTCCCCATTTTTAATTTTTTTATATTTCATTGAGTGATTTATTGTTTCTCTGGTATCTTAATATCCAATCCTTGTACAGTATCATTCTTCCTTATATTTGTTACAAATAAGAATGAAGTGTTTAGCTACTGCAGCAAAAAATAAGTCAAGCTGTTCCATATTCACAGACTTGCAATGGCCCCCTGATGGCCTCCTGGATTAGATTAACTTGGTGAATGTGTCACTCTGGTATAGGTAATTTCTCAACCTTCGGTCCCTCCTGCCCCCCACCACCTTGACAGATTGTATATTGAGGGATCCCATTAATTGACTGTCCCCAAAGTGGATACTGGCGTGTGATGTGTGTAACTCAGCAGGATGCACAGATTCTGTGTTTATGAAAATAAATAGTAATTTCTCTTATCATTATTAATTGCCATCATTATCTGGTTGTGTCTGTCCGTGTCATGGGGTTTTAGTTATGAGCTCAGAAAGCGTTTCATAGATGCTTCACCACTCCTCTCACCTGTTTTGACATGTCTGCCTTTGGGGGCAAGGGTTATTTGTAGATGTCCCTGTGCTGCCCTTCAATGTTTAGAGAGACAGTGTGAATTGTATTCAGTATTAGACATGGAAACAAATTCAACTGGATTCATATTAAATGCAGCAGGCATTTATTGAGCATTTGCTATAAGTGACAGTGCTTAAAATTGAGTTTGTCAATCCAAAATCCATACTACCATCCACCTCCATGGCACTAGCATATCATCTCATAGCTTGGTATAGTCACCTTAACAACCCTTACTATTCCATAATCATAATGTATGAGTAAGTAGGGACTAGAGAATAACCTTCCAAGGAGAACATGGAAGTTGTTTTTTATCTTGGGCACTAGTGGATTTGATGTTGTTGTTTTTGTTGTTGTTGTTAGTTAGTTGGTCAGAGAGGGTGGGTTCAGGTGCCTGGTTGATCAAGCCTGAATCGTCCTCCAACTTCAAAATCTTTTTAAGTGATCCCCATCTAATTGACTCTAATTCTCTGAAGTTGATTGACTCCAAATTGAGTAGTGTGACTATTTTGTTTATTCTTTCAAAAACCAACTCCTGGTCTCATTGATTTTTATTATTTCTGCTCTGATATTTATTATTTCTTGTCTTTTGGCTGTGTTTGGGTTTCTTTGCTGCTGTTCTTCCAGATACTTAAGTTGTCCCTTTAAACAGTTGATTTTGTCATTTTCCTCTTTCCTGACATAGGCCTGTATTGCTATGAGTTTCCCCTTCATTACTGCTTTTTCTGTGTCCCACAGATTTTGACAATTTGTCTCTTCATTACCATTTGTCTCAAGAAATCTTTTTATTTCTTTCTTAATTTTCTCTTTGATCCAGCTATTATTGAGCAGCATGCTGTTTAATCTCCAGGTGTTGGATTTTCTCCGTAGCTTCTTTTTACAGTCAATCTTGATCTCTGTTGCATCTGACAGGATGCTTCTAATAATCCTTATATTTGTGACTTTGTGCAAGTTATATTTACATCCTTAGGCATTGTCTATTCTAGAGAAGGTTCCATGTGTATTTGAGAAGAATGTATATTCTGCTTTCTGGGGGTGGAGGGCCCTATTAGGTCTATTAGTTCTAATTCTTCTAGTTTCTCATTTAGGGCTCTTATGTCTTTGCTAGTTTTCTGCCTAGTGGATCTGTCTAGTAGTGATAATGGCGTGTTGAAGTCTCCTACTACTATCATAGTTTCTTCCATATGTTTCTCCAGGTTTGTGAACAAAAGCCTTACATATTTTGCTGGCTCTGCATTTGATACATAAATGTTGACCAGAGTTAGTACTTCATGATCTTTTGTTCCCCCCAATCAGTAAGTAGTGACCCTCTTTGTCTCTGACCACTTTCTTGAGGTTGAATGCAATTTGGTCTCATATAAGAATTGCTGTCCCAGCTTTCTTTTGTTTTCCATTAGCTTGAGTAATTTATTTCCATCCTTTTATTCTAAGCCTGTGTCTATCCTGTACTTTTAGGTGTTTCTTGCAGGCAGCAGAACTCTAGTTTTTGTTTTCTGATCCAACCCTCTACTATGTGTCTTTCAATGAGGGAGTTTAGTTCATTGATATTTAAGGAGATTAATGACAGAAAGGGCTGTTGTGCACTTGTATTTTGTAGGGTGGGTGTAGTTACAATTGGGTGTTTGGGTTGTGTAATTCATCTCTGAGTATTTTATTTTAATTCTGTTTGGTTAACTAGTGCAAGCCTTTTTTGTCAGAGAATGTTTTTAGTCCTTCCTCCCATACAAATGAGAATTTTGCTGGGTAGTGGACTCTAGGTTGGAAGTTTTTTTCATTCATTAGTTTAAATATGCCATTCCACTGTCTTTTGCTTGAATTGTTTCAAATGGGAGATCTGGTTTGATTCTTATGTTCCTTCCTTTGTACTTGAGGGTTTTTTCTCCCTTATTGCTTTAAGGGGTTCATCTTTCTCTTTGATTTTTGTTTGTTTGTTTGCCATTTGGATTACTATATGTCTTGGCTTATTAAGGTCTATTTTATTAGGGACTCATTTTTGCCTCTTGGATTTGTACCGGTGTCTCTTTCCAGAGGGTGGGAAAATTTTCTGCTCTTCCCCTTTTCCTATTTCCTCCCCTTCTGGTATTCCTACAATTTGTAGATTATTTCTTTTGTCTTGTTTCTTAAATACATAACGTTTTCTTCTAATGCTTTACCTCTTATTTCCTTATTGCCTTCTTCATCATTTTTGGTTTGTAGTTTTTCTTCAAGTTCTTCTTTTTTTTTTTTTTTGTTTTTTTGGGCCACACCCATTTGATGTTCAGGGGTTACTCCTGGCTAAGCGCTCAGAAATTGCCTCTGGCATGGAGGAACCATATGGGACACCGGGGGTTCAAACCGCAGTCCTTCCTTGGCTAGCGCTTGCAAGGCAGACACCTTACCTCTAGCGCCACCTCACCAGCCCCTTCTTCAAGTTCTTCTATGTGATTCTCCAACTGTGTAATTCTGCTATTATGGCTTGACAAGATGTTCTTTATTTCCTTTATTTTCATTTGCATGGATTGTCTCATCTTCTGTAAAAGTTCTTCTTTGATTTGGTTGATTTGTTCATCTATAGATTTTTTTATCTCTCTGGCTAGTGATTCCTTGATTTCTATTGTCATGGCATTCATTGTCACTTTTAGGTCCTCATCTATTAGGCTCATGCATTTTGGTGGATTTGGAAACTTGTTAAGATTTCTCTCTATATCCTGGCTGCTAGTGTCTTCCTTAGTTTACCCATATTTCTTTGTATTAGGCAGCTTTAATGTTATGCCTTTGGGTCACAGCCCTCCTGGCAGTAGTTGCTGAGATTTGGCTCTGCCTTCAGGTCTCCTCCCTCCCCTGTTACCTGCAAGAGGTTGCAGAGCCCCTTCTCTATGCAGTGGCCCCCAAGCGCAGACAATGGCAGTGATGATGCTGGTTTGAGTCAGCCTTCAAATCTCTTCCTTCTCATTATCTGCGAGGAGGTGCAGGGCCCCCTTCAGTGCTGCCTTCCCCAAGAGTGACAGTGGCAGTGACCATGCCGTTCCCAGCCTGCCCTGAAGTCTCCTCCCTTCCTTTACCTGCGAGAAGGTACAGGATCCCCCTCCCCAAGCGGGACAATGGTGGTGAAACTTTTACAAGCCAATGTGGTGTAGACCTTGTGAGAAAGCAACCCCTTCTTTGCTCCTTTGACTCCTGATCAGATGGGGTTTGGGAGATAAGACAGGCCACTCTAGTGGCCAGTATACTACAAGAATGCTGGAACAGATATTCAGTGACTGCCATCTCCACCACAACAAGTCCCATCTCTTTGTCTGACATCAGCTCTGCTCCACAGGTATTACTAATACTTTTCATTTTATAGATAAAAACATTTTAATGAGAAAGTAGAAACAACTCTCCTCAGGGTAGCAGTTCTTAAGCTGATCTTTCCTGCCTCAGAGTCTGCAATCCTAGGATTTGTTGCAGAGTCTCTAGAAAAGAATAAGATCTGTTCACATCTGAATTATCTTTTCTAGAATGGGAATCACGGCACATTCTTCCCATGGAAGCCAGAGTGACCCATGGACCATGCTTAGTACTGCTATCAATAGGCCTCAGTATTTGTTTCTACCAGTCTCCTCTCCTTTCTTTTCTCTAGCCTGAATACCACAAGTTTCAGGAAAGCATGGTGGAAACATTAAAAATGTTCAAAGGGGCCGGCGTGGTGGCACTAGAGGTAAGGTGTCTGCCTTGCCATCGCTAGCCTAGGACGGACCGCAGTTCAATCCCCTGGTGTCCCATATGGTTCCCCCAAGCCAGAAGCGACTTCTGAGCGCATAGCCAGGAGTAACCCCTGAGCATTACCGGGTGTGGTCCAAAAACCAAAAAAAAAAAAAAAATGTTAAAAGCCTTTGGAAACCAGCAATCTATTATGCTTTGTTTTGAAGGTGTGTTTGAACGGACTCTCCCCTAAACTGGTTTAAATTATGTATTTATTGACAATAAAATTGTTCTTTTCATCTCAAAATTACTGTTGTTTTGCTATATTTATCACATAGGCACTAGAACCAACATTCATATAAATACAAGAAGAATGAGTACCCTTGGCTTCTGGGATAGAGAATGATTTCTGGAACTATCATTCCTTTATATACATTCAGTAATAGTGGACATCTGAAAGTTCAGTAGCATTGAAAAGAAAATTAATCAAGAAACTCTGGCTGTTTCCCTGACCTCTAGTAAATTTCTTTTGAGAGTCCCATGACATAATAGAATACTATTACAGACTACAATCTTTCTTCTGACAGTGTATCCTTGAATGGTCTATATTTCAGAGATGAGGAAGGCCAGACCAAGGCAAGCTACTGGCCTTATACTGTTTGTGTCAAGCATAACTCACCCCGACCCAAATGGATTTTTCTCAGAAGGAAAGCTATTAGTATGAATCGCTATATCTTTCCCTTGAAAGGACTGTTGCTCTGTGTATACTTTTATAGAGATATAGAAAAGCCAGGGATAAAGGGATGATTCAAAGCAGGAAAGTAGTTCCATTTTTTGAAGCTTTCAGATGGAATTGTTTGTATTATAAGTATGATGAGAAAAACATTGTCCCCACCTAAGGTTCTAACTCTGAAATGTAGTCAACTATTACTGGAGTCAGAAGAGTTTCAATCCTGTTGCTTCAATTATCTGTGCAGGTGTATGTGTACCCTTATGATATTTTCACATTGCTGTATGCCCTGAAGCTACATGTATACCTGTGTATACTAAAGTCAGACTATACATATATGTACAAGTGCCCTGAAGCTATACCTGTGAGTGAATGCATGTATATGAGGCACATATGCAATACTGAAGCTTCTGTGTCACTCGAGAAAATTTAGACAAATAAACAAGCAACAAGCTTATTTGTATTTTTTTTTAATTTTTTTTTTGTGGTTTTTGGGTCACACCCAGCGGTGCTCAGAGGTTACTCCTGGCTTCATGCTCAGAAATTGCTCCTGGTAAACACGGGGGACCATATGGGACGCTGGGATTTGAACCGATGACCTTCTGCATGAAAGGCAAACGCCTTACCTCCATGCTATCTCTTCGGCCCCTATTTGTATTTTTTAAATTAGATTTACTTCATCAGAGATAAAAGATGGCCTAGATTCCTTTTGCTAACAGGTTATTCAAAGAACTAATTTGAAATCACAGGAGATTTGTAAGCCTCTGCTCATTATACATAAGATTTTGTAGAAAAATTGAACAAAAGAATTTGAACTCAAGTTCAATTCAGGATGCAATCACTTTGATCCTAGTGTGTTGCAAATCATGTTTCAAGTGTAGCATAGATGTAAAGCATTTTAAATACCTATTCTGACCAGAGAAAAAGCTTTCAAATATTTCCATTTAGTTTATTAAGATGATACTTTCTGTACTTGGGTTTATAAATAAAAGGAACTGATTGAAGGAAAATATACTACATGGGTGATTTTATTTTAGGTACATTTTGTGTTAAAAATAATTTTTGATTTCCTTAAGATAATTAATATAGGAGAAAAAGAATTTCTGCCTTCAATGCATTTGATTCACTTTTATTTGAATGGAGACCAGCTAAAGCTCTAGTAATTTGCTTTTTTGTGATCAGGAAATAAATTGAGTTCATTTTCTTGCGATGAAAATATTAAAAATTGCATAAATAAATACAGCACAGATATTGTTTCTTCACAAACTCTGAGAAAATCTAGTTTAAGCCATCTAAACAAATGTAGTTACTACAGTGTTGTTCAATGCCTCTAATATACTATGATACTAAAACAAATACTGTGAAATACAGAAAGTGTGTGGTATTTTCCACCACACCTGTCTGACCATGAAAGCCCTTTTCTCAGTTCATAGTCTCACTGTTCTTTAATTTAATCAATGTGTGGTCCTTGATCCAACACTGCTCCTTTGGAAGCAGAAAGCCTCTACCATGAAGCACATCTTTCAAGTTGTTAAGCCACAATGCAGCCATCATTGATGAGCCTTTCCCAGAACAGGACTTTCTCTTTGGAGCTCCTCATCTTGTTTTGTGGCATGAACTAACAGTTCTTGGATCTGTCATTAGGAGAAGCATAGCTCTAGACCTCATTTTGAGGAATGCTGACCAAAGGAATTAGATGGAAGAGCAGGGCTTAACCTTGAACATGTCCCTACTCTTTCTGCCTTCATACTCACACCCACAAGATGAAGGAACATCCTTAAGAAACCTTCAAGATCATTAACCTTCACTGAGAATTTCTGAGGGACTTACTCTGTTCCAGACACTTTACATACTTCTTTATTTTATCTTCACCTTAACCTCTGAAATAAAATCTCTATTAGCATCACAGATGAGGAAATAGTGTTCAATATAAGAGTAATCAGCTGTAAAATCTCTCATTACTTACATGTGGCAGAATCTGACTTCTCCTGCCTGCCTTCCTGCTGAGTTGTGTTACTTACCAGGAGAGAACCACTCTAACCCCTTCGCAAACCACCGAGTTGTTTTACCTCCCAGAGACTGTTTTTATCAATCCTCAAATCTACTGAATGTTTTTTCCTAATGTGATCGGCTTATAGAAATTTTAAAACTTCCCATAGCCCACATAAGCCAACATTATTCACAAATGTTTCTGGGTAGGCTTGTATCTGTATAATCTGCATTTCTAGAAAGAAGATTCTTATTCATATAAAGCACAGATAGATAAATATGGTCCCCACCAACTCACGAAAAAGCTGCAAATCAGAGAGGAACTGATGGACTGTTAACATTTTTCTTAGAGCAATGACAGTGCCTGCTTCTTGTATCGGTGCCTGACAGATCTATACCGTTGTGTTTTAGACACTGCCTACAGACACCTTCTCAACTTTTTTCCTCTCTGCTCTATGACTCCATTTCCTCTAATTAGTTTCAAGGATGGTAAATTCTGCAGCTTCAGTTAAGTAAGAATAATGCCAAAACATTCAAACAGGAAGTGAAGAACTTCCAATTATCTGGCTATCTTATTACCAAACATACAGATATTTCAAAACATGGAAAATTTATTTTTAAAAGGAATCAACTTGAGTAAAAATGTGAAGGACCTATACAAAGAAAACTATAAAACTCTGTTGCAAGAAATAAGAGAGGACACGTGGAAATGGAAGCACATACCCTGCTCATGGATTGGCAGGATTAGCATCATTAAAATGGCAATACTCTCCAAAGCATTGTACAGATTTAATGCGATCCTTCTAAAGATACCCAAGACATTCTTCAAAGAAGTGGATCACGCACTTTTGGAATTCGTTTGAAACAAGAAACACCCTAGAATAGCTAAAGCAATCATTGGGAAACAGAATATGGGAGGAATTACTTTACCCAACTTTAAACTGTACTACAAAGCAATAGTTATCAAAACAGTATGGTATTGGAATAAAGAAAGGCCCTCAGATCAGTGGAATAGGCTTGAATACTCAAAGAATGTTCCCCAGACATACAATCACCTAAATTTTTATAAAGGAGCAAGAAATCCTAAATGGAGCAAAGAAAGCCTCTTCAACAAGTGGTGTTGGCACAACTGGCTAGCCACTTGCAAAAAATTGAACTTAGACCCCCAGCTAACATCATGTACGAAGGTTAAATTCAAATGGATTAAAGACCTCGATATCAGATCCGAAACCATAAGATATATAGAACAACACGTAGGTAAAACACTCCAGGACATTGAGACTAAAGGCATCTTCAAAGAGGAAACTGCACTCTCCAAGCAAGTGAAAGTAGAGATTAACAGATGGGAATATATTAAACTGAGAAGCTTCTGCACCTCAAAAGAAATAGCGCCCAGGATATAAGAGCCCCCCACTGAGTGGGAGAAACTATTCACTCAATACCCATCAGATAAGGGGCTAATCTCCAAAATATACAAGGCACTGACAGAACTTTACAAGAAAGAAAACATTTAATCCCATCAAAAATGGGGAGAAGAAATGGACAGACACTTTGACAAAGAAGAAATACAAATGGCCAAAAGACACATGAAAAAATGCTCCACATCACTAATCATCAGGGAGATGCAAATCAAAACAACTATGAGGTACCACTTCACACCCCAGAGATTAGCACACATCACAAAGAATGAGAACAAGCAGTGTTGGCAGGGATGTGGAGAGAAAGGAACTCATCCACTGCTGGTGGGAATGCTGTCTAGTTCAACCTTTATGGAAAGCAATATGGAGATTCCTCCAAAAACTGGAAATCGAGCTCCCATATGACCCAGCTATACCACTCCTAGGATATACCCTAGGAACACAAAAATACAATACAAAAACCCCTTCCTTACACGTATATTCATTGCAGCACTATTTACCATAGCAAGACTCTGGAAACAGCCAAGATACCCTTCAACAGATGAATGACTAAAGAAACTGTGGTACATATACACAATGGAATATTATGCAGCTGTCAGGAGAGATGAAGTCATGAAATTTTCCTATACATGGATGTACATGGAATCTATTATGCTGAGTGAAATAAGTCAGAAAGAGAGAGAGAGAAAGATGCAGAATGGTCTGACTCATCTATGGGTTTTAAGAAAAATGAAAGACATTCTTGCAATAATAACTTTCAGACACAAAAGAGAAAAGAGCTGGAAGTTCCAGCTCACCTCATGAATCTCACCACAAACAGGGATGAGTTTAGTTAGAGAAATAACTACATTTTGAACTATCCTAATAATGAGAATGTACGAGGAAAATAGAAAGCCTGTCTAGAGTACAGACGGGTGTTGGGTGGGGAGGAGGGAGATTTGGGACATTGCTGATGGGAATGTTGCACTGGTGATGCGTGGTGTTCTTTACATGACTGAAACCCAAACACAATCATGTATGTAATCAAGGTGTTTAAATAAAAAAAATCATATTTTATTAAAGAAACAAAATGCATCTGAGAAAAGCATCTTGTGGGGGACACAAATAGCAGGCATACAAGGAAGTAGAGTTCAGGAACTGTAGGTTAGATATTGGGATAAAAGGGACAAAATGAAGCCACCTTTGGCTTAGTTACTCTTTTGTATATTAAATTCATCCATGTCATAGTCAGACTTGACTTGATGAAATGTGATTTGTCCTATTTGATGGTCAAATTCATTAAAAGCACAGATACCACCTAGTTTTTGGGGGATTATTTATTTTTTCACTTTTACTTATTTTTTGAGGACCTATTATAAGCCAGGCACAATTATAGAAATGAACTGGAATCTTTATCTGACAGTGAATGTGTATAACTGGTTCCTTTTCCCTTGGACTGGAAAAGGCAAGGATCAAATACTACAACATGAATATGACATTGTATATGTTGACTTTATAAACAGATATAAAGAAGTTAGGGAGGGGCCGGTGAGGTGGCGCTAGAGGTAAGATGTCTGCCTTGCAAGCACTAGCCAAGGAAGAACCACGGTTTGATTCCCCAGCGTTCCATATGGTCCCTCCAAGCCAGGGGTAATTTCTGAGCGCTTAGCCAGGAGTATCCCCTGAGCATCAAACAGGTGTGGCCCCCCCCCAAAAAAAAAACAAAAAACAAAACAAAACAAAAAGAAGTTAGGGGGCCGGGCGGTGGCACTAAAGGTAAGGTGCCTGCCTTGACTGTGCTAGCCTCGGATGGACCGCGGTTCGATCCCCCGGCATCCCATATGGTCCCCGAAGCCAGGAGCGACTTCTGAGCGCATAGCCAGGAGTAACCCCTGAGCTTCACCGGGTGTGGCCCAAAAACCAAAAAAAAAAAAAAAAAAAAAGAAGTTAGGAAGAGAATAATTTCCTGAGGAAGTAAATGCTTATTCTGAAGCAGAAAATTGGAAAGAAAAATAATAGGATGTGCCATTAGACATAGGCAAAAAATAACCTAAGGAATAGAAAATAAAAAGACCAAAATAACACAGATACCATGTCTAGGAATTTATATATTCCTAGTAATATGCAGGTAATGAGGCAGATAAGGATCAGTACGTGTTAGGTAGAGCAAAGCTTGCTAAGAAATTTGCTTTTATCAAGAGCTGGGTCTGTGTTAGTCTTTTTTTCCTGAACAGCCCTCCTTTGCTCACCCCCTATCCAAGACAGAATGTCTACCAAGGTAGCAAAGCAACTGGCACCATTTGAGAAGTTCCTGGCAGATGTGAAGAGTTTAAATATAGAGATAAAGTGGCACTTTGTAGGTGTAACTGTGTGTGATGCCGTCCATACCTTTGATGCCACTATTTTTTTTCACTTCAGGGCATGACTCCACTCCCCAGAGCTGCTCCAATATCAAGGTGTCCTCCCTCCAAGGTGAATCCTCTCCAGACTGATTGAATTGTTTGGAGGGTCATAGAACCTGACAGCTCCCTATTACACAAAGGAAAAGATAAGCTTCTGATTAGGCCTGAGACTGGAAGAAGCCAAGACAGAGTGGCCCTGTCAGAAATGCTTACGACATATAAATCATTACCTCAATTTTCCGTGCAAGAATGGAGTTAGAGTGAGAAACAAGTGAGTGTGCTTGGTTAGCAGTATAGAACCATATCAAAAGAGCACTCATTTGGCACTGGAGCAGTATTTGCTCTATTATCCATGTAGAAAGAACAGAGCACCATGAGCAGAGAAAAGACAGAGACAAATGCCCACTGGCTCTAGCAAAGAACAATTTGTTTCTCTGGCATTCACAAAAAACTTTTATCACTAACCTTACAAAAACAGCCACCAAAAGCTTTCCAAGAGGCCAAAGGGGAGAGCATTTTCTTTTTTTTTTTTTTTTTTTTTTTTTTTTTTGGGTCACACCCGGCGGTGCTCAGGGGTTACTCCTGGCTGTCTGCTCAGAAATAGCTCCTGGCAGGCATGGGGGACCATATGGGACACCGGGATTCGAACCAACCACCTTTGGTCCTGGATCGGTTGCTTGCAAGTCAAACACCACTGTGCTATCTCTCCAGGCCCGGGAGAGCATTTTCTATTATTTACTACTATGATTACACTTCATCTTTCTGTGATCTTAGGTTTCCCTATTGTGTGGTCATCATTGGAACCCTTATGATTATTGTCATTTTCCTCTCCATGCACAGGGCCCAAGTCTCTAAGAGAAACTACTATGGCTAATCCAGACTTACCCCTCCGTACCCCTAGTCCAAAATACTGGAGTGTTTCTAGTGGTAAGAAGGCAACATAAGAAAAGAAAAAACAGCAAGTCAATGAATGTTCAATAAAGATTGAAAATCTTAAGTTTATTACACATGCCAAGATTATCAAATTATTTAAAGTTCTATGAATTTCTATTAGCTGTTAGACAGTAATTAGCCTGAACAATTCCAGTTGGAGAAGGCTGAGCACAAAGTAAACCCCAACCACTAACTTGTGCAGCAAATGACTCTGACTTGTGCTCCTTCTCTTCTTGAGAAAAACTGAAAAGCACAGGGAAAATAGGCACTTTCATTTGTTTGAGGAGATAAGAGCAGAAAATGCCCTAAATATCTCAGAGCTTCTGCATTAAAGTGGAACGTGTGTAGATTCAGACTTTCCTGTTGCCAATGACAAAGGGAACTTTCTTTTTTCCACCTTTGTTTATTTTAAAGAGATATCTACTTGGGCTAGAGAGATTATACACCTGATAAAGCCAACCCAAGTTCAAAGCCTGGAACTGAATATGGTCTCTGAATACCATCAGAAGTGCAAAGCATTAAGTATTACTGGTTACATCCCCCAAATTAACAAAATAAAGAGAAGCCTACTTTAAAAATTACCACAAAGGAGCCACAGAGATAGCAGAGTGGTAGGGCACTTGCCTTGCAAGCGGCCGACCCAGGACCAAAGGTGGTTTGAATCCTGGCATCCCATATGGTCCCCCATGCCTGCCAGGAGTGATTTCTGAGCAGAGATCCAGGAGTAACCCCTAAGCGCCATCGGTGTGGCCCAAAAACAAACAAAAAAATTACCACGGAATCCAAAATATGTTGGCAGCTAGCTAAAATTCCTTAGGACCTAGAAGAAAATGAAATAAATGTAATATAAACAAACCTAATTTATGAGTCAAGATAGTGCCCATAAATATTTGGGAGCAAAAAAAAAAAGAAGTCACCTGGATACTTTACATAACTTGAACCATCTTGTTCTGCCTCACAAATTGAGGGGAAAATAATGGAGGGCACCAAGACCAAACAATCGTACGAACATTGAGTAGAAATAAAAAATAATAGACTTAACACGAAATCCAAAGCCAGCTATAACAGAATTGATACCCAATCTACAACAAGTAGACACAGAAGGGACCACTTATACTAGCAGACAGGGGGTCAAAGGAAGGGTGATATGGGATGCATGATGGGAACAGGGGTGGAGGGAGGACAATATCGGTGGTGGAAATGCCCCTGATTCAATGTCACTATGTACCTGAAATACTACTGTAAATAATTGGTAATCCACTTGGTCAAAATAAAAATTATATAAAAAGTGCAATAATTGTCTATTTGTTAAGGCTTCTCAATGCCAAGATTTTTTCTTTTTTTTTTTTATTTAAACACCTTGATTACATACATGATTGTGTTTGGGTTTCAGTCATGTAAAGAACACCACCCATCACCAGTGCAACATTCCCATCAGCAATGTCCCAAATCTCCCTCCTCCCCACCCAACACCCGTCTGTACTCTAGACAGGCTTTCTATTTTCCTCGTACATTCTCATTATTAGGATAGTTCAAAATGTAGTTATTTCTCTAACTAAACTCATCCCTGTTTGTGGTGAGCTTCATGAGGTGAGCTGGAACTTCCAGCTCTTTTCACTTTTGTGTCTGAAAGTTATTATTGCAAGAATGTCTTTCATTTTTCTTAAAACCTATAGATGAGTCAGACCATTCTGCATCTTTCTCTCTCTGACTTATTTCACTCAGCATAATAGATTCCATGTACATCCATGTATAGGAAAATTTCATGACTTCATCTCTCCTGACAGCTGCATAATATTCCATTGTGTATATGTACCACAGTTTCTTTAGCCATTCATCTGTTGAAGGGTATCTTGGCTGTTTCCAGAGTCTTGCTATGGTAAATAGTGCTGCAATGATTTTTTTTCTTTTTTTGTTTATTTTTTGTTTGTGTGTTTGTTTTTGGTGTTTGAGCCACACCTGGAGACACTTAGGGGTTACTCTTGGCCATGTGCTCAGAAATCACTCCTAGGTTGGGGTACCAAATGGGACACCAGGGGATCAAACCACAGTCAGTCCTAGGCTAGCGCACACAAGGCAAACACCCTCCTGTTTGCGCCACCACTTCGGCCCCTGTGGTTGACGTTCTGCCACTTACCCTTCAGTATCAAAAAAACAAGAGTTAAGTACACTTTAGGAGAGAGACTAGTATTGAGACCTTAGAGTAACTTCTCTGTATTGAGATCTTTAGAGTAACTTCTCTGGATTCAGATCTTAGCGCTATATTACAAAGCACTGGGCCACTGTTTTAAAGTCAAAAGATTATCAGTATATTAGTAACTTCATTTACTTGTTATCAGAAAAAAAGTCTGGTGTGGCATTTGACTTTTAGAACTAACCATTCAGTAGTAAGATGCTAACTACAAGCTTAGGCCCAGGAATGCTCAGAACGTAGGTATATGTAGTATATTCCAGTTACTTCTTGTGGACAGGAAGGCCACACACTTTATTAAAGAGAGGTAAAAGGACAAAAATGATTACCTTGGTTATACAGCCAGAATTTATTTTCCTAAATTACAGAAATTAAATTTTTAAAGTAATATTTATTGGGTGATTGATTTTTAAATTTGGGGCCATACCCAGAGGCGCTCAGAAATTACTTCTGGCTCTGCACTCAGAAATCACTCCTGGCAGGCTCTGGGAACCATATGGGATGCTGAGAATTGAATCCAGTCCAGCCTGAGTCAGCAGCATGCAAGGCAAACAACCTACTACTGTGCTATCACTCCGGCCCCACAAGCCTAATATTTTATTTCAGTTTAAATTTTTTTAATTTAAAATTGTGTAGACTAAGCAATTTTAATGATTGTTTAAAGAAAAAATTTAAACAATTGTTTAAGGAAATTTTCTATTAAAGGGGCATATTTTTTACTACAGATCATATATCTGTTTGGTCCTGGGACCCTCCCTTGTTTCCCACTCTATTTGAGAGGCAGAGCTAGATAGTTTGAGTTATGTGGTTTTGTTTGAAGGAAAGAAAAGCAATAGAATGGAGTAAAAAATCAAATAAACTGAAAATGGGAGGAGTCCTTCTAAAGGTTTTCAATCTCAGTTTGAGAGAGGACAGGAAAAGGTAATTGAAACTGCCACAATACAGAAAGAAATATCAAATAAAATATGCAGTGAGCATTGCAGCAATAAAGACAAGCACCACACAATAGTCTCGGTCCTGAAATCAAACCATGCCGGAGTGTAAAAAGAAAGATAAAGATAAAATAAAATAAAATAAAATTGGAGACATCAACTTCAATATCTACACCAAAATAAAGAAGTCAAAAAAATCAATCAATAATTAAATATATTAGTGAATAAAAGGATTATTTTGTGCTTTTTTTTCCTTTTTCCCCCTGCATAGGCACAGTAACTATTGGGGAGATTATAGAGGGAATTCCCTTGGCCTAGAACAGTGGTGGGCAACCTTTTTTTTTTTTTTTTTGAACTGAGCCAAATCTCGCCAAAACCACAATTGAAATTTATTTTGAGAGCCACATAGGGCACGCATTGACAAGTCTAAGAGCCGAGTCCTGACTCCTAGAGCGGCCGCCCAGCACACAGAAGAGCCGCATTAAAAAGTGTAAAGAGGAGTGAGTGAGAAATGGCTGCATGTGGGGGTTTCCAGGCAGAGTGCTGATTGCTCTACCTGCAGAGTCTCCACCCGGCTGTGCTTCTTCTGAGGAAACTGAGCACCGGAAGGGAGCCCTGTCCTACTCTTCTCTGTCTTTCCTGAACTCTGGAAGCTCTCCTCAGAGCCCTGGGAAGTGAGCCCCAAAGAAACTACATTCGGAAGCTACCCAGCGAGCCAGTGAGTGAGTGAGAAATGGCTGCAGGTGGGGGTTTCCAGGCAGAGGGCTGATTGCTCTACCTGCAGAGTCTCCACCGGGCTGTGCTTCTTCTGAGGAACTGAGCACCGGAAGGGAGCCCTGTCCTACCCTTCTCTGTCTTTCCTGAACTCTGGAAGCTCTCCTCAGAGCCCTGGGAAGCGAACCCCAAAGAAACTACATTCGGAAGCTACCCAGTGAGCCAGTGAGTGAGTGAGAAATGGCTGCATGTGGGGGTTTCCAGGCAGAGTGCTGATTGCTCTACCTGCAGAGTCTCCACCCGGCTGTGCTTCCTCTGAGGAAACTGAGCACCAGAAGGGAGCCCTGTCCTACTCTTCTCTGTCTTTCCTGAACTCTGGAAGCTCTCCTCAGAGCCCTGGGAAGCGAGCCCCAAAGAAACTACATTCGGAAGCTACCCAGCGAGCCAGTGAGTGAGTGAGAAATGGCTGCATGTGGGGGTTTCCAGGCAGAGTGCTGATTGCTCTACCTGCAGAGTCTCCACCCGGCTGTGCTTCTTCTGAGGAAACTGAGCACCGGAAGGGAGCCCTGTCCTACCCTTCTCTGTCTTTCCTGAACTCTGGAAGCTCTCCTCAGAGCCCTGGGAAGCGAACCCCAAAGAAACTACATTCGGAAGCTACCCAGCGAGCCAGTGACTCTCCTCAGAGTCCTGGGAAGTTAACCCCAAAAATACAGCATTCTGAAGCTGCCCAGCGAGCGAGTGAAAACTACGCCTGACCAGTGGGGCCTGAGTGTGAAAAACTGTGAGTGCTGCCTGTGTGTGTCTCTCTGCTATCCTGTTGCGTGAACCTCCTGAGAGTGGGCTGAAAAGAGGCTCCAGAAGGCACTTAGCTCCACTTTGCAACGCAGCCGTGCGCTCTTTCTAAAAAAAGAACGCCATCACAAGAAGAAAAAAACCACACTAAGAACTGTGCTGGATCACAGAAGCAAGAATTTCTCTCCAGACTGTCTTCTCTGCTGCGTGCTTGGGCCTAAGATTTGATCCTGTGTGAGGCTTCATCCACAGAGGACTCCCCTACCTTGGAGGCAAGTCGGCCCATCCAGAAAGGGTGGAGCCAGAGAAGTGTGTTGCCTGCATCATATAACCAATGAATACCACCACAACACGTAGAAAAACCCACAATACAAGTGTGACAATGTGGAAACAACACAGGCCAGCATCAGACATAGAGAATGAAGATGACAATTCTGATGACCAGTTAACGACCAACCAACTAATCAATCTCTCAGATAAGGACTTTAGAGTAGCAATATGGAATATACTCAAAGAACTCAAAGAAACCATGAATAGAATAGAACAGAACACTAATAGGCATCAAGAAAATATGAAGACAGAAATCACAAAACTCCAAACTAAAATAACATGTCAAATAACAGGCCTGAAAAAATCAGTAAACGAAGTGAATGACAAAATGGATAAGCTCTGGGACAGGGTATCAGAAGCTGAGAATAGACTTGGTGCTGTGGAAGATGAGATACATAACAATACCATACAACAGGAGAGATTGGAAAAAAAACTTAAAACAAATGAACAGACAATGGAAAAATTAGTCAAAGAATGGGAACAGATGAAAATAGAGGTCTATGATAAGATCAACAGAAACAACTTAAGAATCATTGGAGTCCCAGAGACCCAGGAAGAAAATTTCCAGGAAGAATCAACGGTTAAGAACATCATTAAAGAGAAACTTCCAGAGCTACAGAATATATGTGATCAAATCCTGCATGCTCAAAGAGTACCAACCAAAAGAGACCCAAGAAAAACCACCCCAAGACACATCCTAGTCACAATGACAAATCCCACAGATAGAGACAGAATTCTGAAAACAGCAAGATCAAAAGGGGAAATTACATTCAAGCAAGCATCCTTGAGATTTACAGCAGACCTGTCACCAGAAACACTAAAAGCCAGAAAGCAGTGGTGGGATATTGTGACAAGACTGAATGAAATGAATGCTTCACCTAGAATACTGTACCCAGCAAAACTCACTTTCCGGTTTGACGGAAGAATACATGGTTTCACAGACAAAAAACAGCTCAGAAACTTTACAGACTCAAAACCAGTCTTAAGAGAAAAACTGAAAGACCTAATCTAAGACAAGACTGACCAAAAGACACACCAAATTTCGATATAAAGATGGCATTAAATCCCAGGACAATTCTTTCTCTCAACGTCAATGGACTAAATGCACCAGTTAAGAGACACAGAGTGGCTAATTGGATAAAAAAACTCAATCCAACCTTCTGCTGCCTACAAGAAACGCACCTGAATAGTCAGAACAAACATAGACTCAAAATAAAAGGCTGGAGAAAAGTTATCCAAGCAAACAACACCCATAAAAAAGCTGGAGTGGCCATACTAATATCAGATAATGCAAACTTTATACTCAGGAAGGTTGTAAGGGACAAAGATGGACATTTCATATTAATCAAGGGGTATGTAGAGCAGGAAGAATTCAATCTCCTAAACATATATGCACCAAATGAGGGGCCAGCAAAATATTTAAAACAACTGTTGACAAATCTGAAAAACAATATCAATAACAACACAATAATTGTGGGGGACCTCAACACTGCTTTGTCAACACTGGATAGGTCAACCAGACTGAAACCCAACAAGAATATACTAGACCTGAGGAGAGAAATGGAAGAAAGAGGCCTAGTGGATATATATAGGACACTCCATCCCCAGAAACCTGGATACACATTCTTCTCCAATGTACATGGGACATTCTCCAGGATAGACTACATGCTGGCACATAAAACATACCTCCATAATATCAAGAGGATAGAAATTTTGCAGACTACCTTCGCTGACCACAAGGCTCTGAAATTATTTGTGAATTCCAAAGGGACTCAGAAGAAAAACTTTAACACCTGGAAGTTAAACAGCCTCATACTCAATAACCAGTGGGTCCGAGATGAAATCAAGAACGAAATCAAAAGGTTCCTGAAAACAAATGACAATAAAGACACAAACTATCAGAACTTATGGGACACTGCAAAAGCAGTACTGAGAGGAAAATTTATAGCTTTACAAGCACACATCAGGAAGGAAGAAGGAGCTTACCTGAGTAGCTTAATGACACAGCTAATAGAACTAGAAAGTACTCAATAAAAGGACCCAAAAATAGGAAGACAGAAGGAAATAACAAAGCTGAGAGCAGAAATCAACGAAGTGGAAACCCAAAAAACAATCCGAAAGATCAACGAAAGCAGAAGTTGGTTCTTCGAAAAAATAAACAAGATTGATAGACCACTGGCAAACCTAACAAAGAAAGAGAGAGAGAGAAACTTGATAACTCGTATTAGGAATGAAAAAGGAGAGATCACTACTGATATGACAGAGATTCAAAGGGTAATCAGAAACTACTTTGAAAAACTCTATGCCACTAAAAATGAGAACCTGGAAGAAATGGATAAATTCTTGGACTCTTATAATCTTCCACGGTTGAAGGAAGAGGATGTAGCATATCTAAACACCCCCATCACCATTGATGAAATAAAAATGGTAATCAAAAGTCTGCCCAAAAACAAAAGCCCAGGCCCAGATGGATTCACTAATGAATTCTATCAAACTTTCCAAGAGGAACTACTACCAATCCTGGCAAGACTCTTTCATGAAATTGAACAAGTGGAAACACTCCCAAATAGCTTTTATGAAGCAAACATCACCTTGATACCTAAATCAGACAGAGATGCTACGAAAAAAGAAAATTACAGACCAATATCGCTGATGAATGCAGATGCAAAGATCCTCAACAAAATCCTGGCAAATAGGATTCAATACCTCATTAAGAAGATCATCCACTACGATCAAGTAGGTTTCATCCCAGGAATGCAAGGATGGTTTAACATCCGTAAGTCTATCAACATAATACACAACATCAACAACAAGAAAAATAAAAACCACATGATTATATCAATAGATGCAGAGAAAGCCTTTGACAAGGTCCAACACCCATTCTTGATCAAAACTCTCAGCAAGATGGGAATGGAAGGAACCTTTCTCAATATAGTTAAGGCCATCTACCACAAGCCAGTGGCAAATATTATCCTCAATGGAGAAAAACTAAAAGCCTTCCCTCTAAATTCTGGCACAAGACAAGGCTGTCCTCTCTCACCACTCCTATTCAACATAGCACTGGAAGTACTTGCTATAGCGATTAGGCAAGAAAAAGATATCAAGGGAATCCAGATAGGAAAGGAAGAAGTCAAGCTCTCACTGTTTGCAGATGACATGATGCTCTACTTAGAAAACCCTAAAGACTCTACCAAAAAGCTTCTAGAAACAATAGACTCATATAGCAAGGTGGCAGGCTACAAAATTAACACACAAAAATCAATGGCCTTTCTATACACCAATAGTAATAAGGAAGAAATGGACATTAAGGAAACAACCCCATTCACAATAGTGCCACACAAATTCAAATATCTTGGAATCAACTTGACTAAAAATGTGAAAGACCTATACAAAGAAAACTATAAAACTCTGCTCCAAGAAATAAGAGAGGACACGCGGAAATGGAAACACATACCCTGCTCATGGATTGGCAGGATTAACATCATCAAAATGGCAATACTCCCCAAGGCGTTATACAGATTCAACGCTATCCCTCTAAAGATACCTATGACATTCTTCAAAGAGGTAGATCAGGCACTTTTGAAATTTGTTTGGAACAATAAACACCCTAGAATAGCTAAAGCAATCATTGGGAAGAAGAATATGGGAGGAATTACTTTCCCCAACTTTAAACTTTACTACAAAGCAATAGTTATCAAAACAGCATGGTATTGGAATAAGGACAGACCCTCAGATCAGTGGAATAGGCTTGAATACTCAGAAAATGTTCCCCAGACATACAATCACCTAATTTTTGATAAAGGAGCAGGAAATCCTAAATGGAGCAAGGAAAGCCTCTTCAACAAGTGGTGTTGGCACAACTGGCTAGCCACTTGCAAAAAAATGAACTTAGACCCCCAGCTAACATCATGTACGAAGGTAAAATCCAAATGGATTAAAGACCTCGATATCCGACCCCAAACCATAAGATATATAGAACAACACATAGGCAAAACTCTCCAGGACATTGAGAGTAAAGGCATCTTCAAGGAGGAAACTCACTCTCCAAGCAAGTGAAAACAGAGATTAACAGATGGGAATATATTAAGTTGAGAAGCTTCTGCACCTCAAAGGAAATATTGCCCAGGATACAAGAGCCACCCACTGAGTGGGAGAATCTATTCACCCAATACCCATCAGACAAAGGGCTAATCTCCAAAATATACAAGGCACTGACAGAAATTTACAAGAAAAAAACATCTAATCCCATCAAAAAATGGGGAGAAGAAATGAACAGACACTTTGACAAAGAAGAAATACACATGGCCAAAAGACACATGAAGAAATGCTCCACATCACTAATCATCAGAGAGATGCAAATCAAAACAACAATGAGATACCACCTCACACCACAGAGAATGGCACACATCACAAAGAATGAGAACAAACAGTGCTGGCGGGGATGTGGAGAGAAAGGAACCCTTATCCACTGCTGGTGGGAATGCCGTCTAGTTCAACCTTTATGGAAAGCAATATGGAGATTCCTCCAAAAACTGGAAATCGAGCTCCCATACGATCCAGCTATACCACTCCTAGGAATATACCCTAAGAACACAAAAATACAATACAAAAATCCCTTCCTTACACCTATATTCATTGCAGCACTATTTACCATAGCAAGACTCTGGAAACAACCAAGATGCCCTTCAACAGATGAATGGCTAAAGAAACTGTGGTACATATACACAATGGAATATTATGCAGCTGTCAGGAGGGATGAAGTCATGAAATTTTCCTATACATGGATGTACATGGTATCTATTATGCTGAGTGAAATAAGTCAGAGAGAGAGAGAAAAACGCATAATGGTCTCACTCATCTATGGGTTTTAAGAAAAATGAAAGACATTCTTGCAATAATAAATTTCAGACACAAAAGAGAAAAGAGCTGGAAGTTCCAGCTCACCTCAGGAAGCTCACCACAAAGAGTGATGAGTTTAGTTAGAGAAATAACTACATTTTGAACTGTTCTAATATTGAGAATGTATGAGGGAAATGTAGAGCCTGTTTAGGGTACAGGTGGGGGTTGGGTGGGGAGGAGGGAGATTTGGGACTTAGGTGATGGGAATGTTGCACTGGTGATGGGTGGTGTTCCTTTTATGACTGAAACCCAAACACAATCATGTATGTAATCAAGGTGTTTAAGTAAAAAAAAAAGAAAATTAATCTACAATAAAATTAAGTAACTGGCCTCAATCATATAACTAATAAAGAACAAGATAGTAGTAGAAAAAAAAAGTGTAAAGAGCTGCATGTGGCTCGCGAGCCATGGCTTGCCAACCACTGACTAGGAGATACAGGGTTTCTCCACCCTTGAAGTATACTGTCATGGGATAACTATAGACTCCTTGCATGATCATTTACTCTCTCCTCAGTGCTTTTGTGGTGTATGGAAGGCTTTTTAAAATATAAATATTTGCACTATTAGAGACAGAGACATTACAGAAGCGATGGCACTTGCCTTACAAGGTTTGATCTTTGTCATCTATATGGTTTCCTGAGCACTGCCAAGATTGTTTCTTGAGTGTAGAGCCAGAAGTAACCCCTGAGTATCATTGGTATGTTCCCCTTTCAATCAATCAATCAATAACACTTTGCATTTTGCTTTACAATACTGATTAGGGTTTCATAAACATCATGAACATGATGACGGAACATTGTATATCTGAAACTCAACTATGTTTAACTTTCTAAATCATTGTGCTTTTAAAAGAATAAAATTAGGAAATGTCCCAAAGGACTGGAAAACACTCATGGACTTGGGTCTGTGTTTATTCTTTTGTTCATTCATAGAGTAGGCATCCACCAGGTACCAGCACCATTTGAAACAGCAATAAGGAACTAAATCAATAATGTCAAGCAATAAAGGCAATAAAATCAATCACCAAAATATAAAACAAATAAAAATTATATTAAAATTTTAAATCATTAAAGAGGAATGATATATGCTTGCAGATTTAAACTATGAACTTTTTTAGAATATAGAATTCTCTGTGTGGGTCAAATGACCTATTATTAAATATTAGACCTTGGTTTAATATTTCTATCAACAAAGAATTAACCTTTCTAGCCAGTTTTCTTTTGGGGGGGGTCATACACGGCAGCGCTTGGGGGTTACTCCTGGCTCCACACTCAGAAATTGCTCCTGGCAGGCTCTGGGGACCATATGGGATGCTGGGATTCGAACCAATGACCTTCTGCATGAAAGGCAAATCCCTTACCTCCATGCTATCTCTCTGGTCCCCACTAGGCAGTTTTCTTACATTTAAAAAGATTAACTGGTATTTTATCTTTGATCTGACCACTAAGAAAATCTTCGTTTGGGGAGCTTTTTTTTTTTTTTTTTTTTTTTTTTTGCATAAGTTCTTTATAGTTCTCAAGTACAAATTAAACACTACTTGACTTTCCCGAAACTTCTGCTTAATTGGACGTTTTTCTATAGAGTTTATTCTACTAGTGATATGGTGAAGTCGATTATAGAAGAACAATGCACTGGGCAAAAAGATTGGGTAAAATTAGATTGCTCTCTATTTCTGTTTACTAACAGTATTGTGCCTTTGCATAATACTTACTGATTAGCAAAAGGGGAAAAGTCATCACTCAGAAAGATAAGCTTTATGGGCATTGGTTCCTTCTAGGGAAGAAAAAAATGCATGAGTAGAAGCATTTGTTAATATTGTGTATGCTGAGAGATTTAAAATTAAAATATGTAAACTTAGCTGCAACTTAAGTAATGAAAGTGCCTTCGTAGCCCTGCTATCATAATTCAAGAGCTGAGGTTTTTTCATTTTCTGCAAAGCAAGTCAAAAAATGTAAATAATTCATAAATATATCTAGTCTAGAATATAATTTAAAAGAAGAGATCTCCTGAAGAAACAAAATCACTGGGGAGAGTGTTGAGTCTCACTGTTTTCAGAAACTTGATCCTCTACAGTATTAACGGTGATTGCAATTTTAGCAAACTCTAAGAGCATGCATGCCCCATATAGAGAAAGGCAAAGTTTTCTGCCTTGATTTTACATGCTGTATTACAGAATAAATGTTTGTATCTTTTCCTGCCTGTCTTTATGAACATGAATTTCTGTTAGTGCTCTCCCTGTCAAAATAGATAGTGTAACTTATACCTGCAGTATTCAAACTCTTCTTGTCTTTCAAGGCACAGTTCTTTATCTCCATTTGTTGTCTCTCCTTTCTCTCAGACATTCATTGACCCTCCTCCTCAGCAAATCTAGGCCTTCTCTGCCTCAATGTTCAGTCCCAGTTTCCAGTACTCCAGACAGCTTCAGAGGTGGCTCAGTATTGGAGCTAACTGTGTGGCTTGATCCTTGTTCTGCATCAAAATTGATGCTTTTCAAAAAAAAAAAAAGCAGTGTTTGGTCTTTTGAGTATTTGCTTGCTTCATAATTTTCTTTCCATCTCGTGTGTCCTCCCTTTATATTTCCCATTGTGAAAACTGCAACAAATAATTTCTCTACATCTTCCCTTTTGGCACATTCTTAATTGTCGATCAATAAATTACCCCCTGCCAAGCTTCAGTAACCTGGCTTCCTTCTTCAACACTTACATTTTCTTTTTGTGTTTCAAAAAGAGCTCATTATTTTTCTCTTAACCCCCAGTGACATCAGCATTTAATTCTATCCCTTTGTTTGGTTTATAATTTAACTTCGAAGTCTAATGTTCCCATCTGCATCTGCGTTTTTCTGCTTTAACTATCATGAGTTAATGGGACTACCATTGGAGTAACATGCTTCCTTTCTGATCACACCAGGACAAGGGAGTAGGATTTATAGAGCAGTGTGGCATGTGATATAACAGATAAGCAGCCCAAGTAGAGGTCTCTGCCTGTCAGGTAAACAAAAGTGGTAGCTTTGTGCTTGCTGGAGTAAACAGGGTCTCCCATGCCTTGATTTCCTCATTAAAAAGTGTGTTTATTTCCCCTGGTTCCCATGGTAATTGTGAATTGGGTGAATAGCTTGTAGAAAGTCCTCAATAAGTCAGAGTTGCTAGTACAATTAAAGTAAGTATAAGACACAATCCCACACTTGGCTGAGTTTAGGAGCTGTCGCTATACATGTGAACGAGAATTAGAGAGAGAGTTGATGACTAGATGGTAATCCCAGCTCTCTATTTGTTTATGTAAATAACTTCATCAAACCACTTAGCAATTCCCAGTGAAAAGATACAGAAATATTATGGAGCAACCTAATGAACTACCTAATTTACTTTCCTACTGCCAAGACCAAATATTGTTACCTGCATCACTTTCTATAAACATTTGAAATATCTTCATCACCTAACAGGTTATCTGTCAATATTATAGTACTCCCCACGCTGGACTTTGTGTTCCTGTTGCTACAAGGAACAAGCAATTTATTTAATTTTATCTCATTTTAAATTCAACTCCAAAATCTTATTATAATGTTAATTTTTCACACTGCCTAGTAACACTTATAAAGAATTTAAATAAATTTCTTGGGTCCAGATCAATAGTACTGTAGATAATGTGTGAGCCTTGCACACTGCTGACCTGAGTTCATTCCTGGAAACCCATATGTTTATTCATGCCTTACCAGGAGTGATCCCTGACTGGAGAACCAGGAGTAAGCCCTGAAAACCACTGAGTGTGACCCACAAAATAAAAATTTTGGGTTAATATACCATTGGCTATATATACATATGTATATATATCATTGGCTTACAATGAAATATTAATAAAGAAGTTCAGCTTCTGACTCCTTTGTCTGTGAAGGTAGGTGGGAGGGGTCTGGCCCTTCTGTGAGATTGGTGAATGGGAAAGACTAAAGGGACCTATCAGTTTTGTGTATTTCTCTTTTGTCTCCTGAAACTCTCCTGAGAGGTCCAGGAAGGGTCCAGCAAAAACTGTCTCCTAGAGGTCCCAGAAGACACAGCCCCTCTGCTTCGATTTGCGACTGCGCACTCTTTCTAACTTATGAACCCCCACCATAACACCATAAAAAATCACACTACAAGCGTGACAATGGGGAAATCCCACAGGCAAACACAATGCACAAAGAATGAAGATGATAGCTCTGATGACCCAAAAAATACCAACCATCTGATTAACCTGATTAATCCGATAAGGATTTTAGAATAGAAATATGGAAGATCCTCATGGAAATCAAAGAAAACATAGCTATAGCTGAACAAAACACAAAGACAAAAATCAGAAAACTCCAAACTAAAATAACAGATCTGAAAAAAACATGGTATCTGAACTGAAAATCTCAATGGAAAGCCTCTCCAACAGGGTAACAGCAGCCAAGGACAGAATCAGTGAACTAGAAGATGAAATGCAGAACAACTCCTTACAGCAGAAGAGATTGGAAAAGAACCTTAAGGCAAACATTCAGACAATGGAAAAAATACTCAAGGAATGTGAACAGATGAAAATATAAGTCTTTGATAACCTCAGCAGAAACAATATAAGAATCATTAGAATTCCAGAGGTCCAGGAAGGGGACAGTCAAAGAGAAACTCCCAGAGTTAAAGACTGCATGCAGTCAAATCCTGCATGCCCAAAGAGTACCAGCTAAAAGAGACCCAAAGAAAAATACGCCAAGACACGTCCTACTCACAATGACAAATTTCACAAATAGACATAATACTGAAAGCAGCAAAATCAAAAAGGGAAATTACATTCAATGGAGCATCCCTAAGATTTACAGCAGACATGTCACAAGAATACTTCATGCCAGAAGACAGTGGTGGGATATTGTGAGAAGACTGAATGCAATGGATGCTTCACCTAGAATACTGCACCCAGCCTGACTCATGTTCGGGTTTGAAGGAAGAATACATAGTTTCACACATAAGCAATAGCTCAGAAACATAACAGGTGCAAAACCAGCTGTAAAAGAAAAACTAAAAGGTGTACTTTAAGGAAAAACAGACCAACAGACACGCCAATTACACAAAGAAGAAACTAAATCCCATGACAATCATCTCCCTCAATGTCAATGGACTAAATACACCAATTAAGAGACACAGAATGGATAAATGGATCAAAAAGATGAGCCCATTCTTCTGCTGCCTACAAGAAAACATACCTGAATAGTCAGAACATATACTCAAAATCAAAAACTGGAAGAAAATCATCCAACCTGGGGTGGCCATATTAATAGCAGATGACACAAAACTGACTTAGAAAAGTTCTAAGGGACAAATAAAGGTATATGTACTAATAAAGGGATATGTACAACAGGACAAAATCGCACTAATAAACATGCATGTACCCAATGAGAGACCAGCAAAATATTTAATACAATTATTGACAAATTTCAAAGAGGCCATTAATAGTAACATCATAATCATGGGAGACCTCAACATGGCCCTGTCAACACTTGATAGGTCAACCGGACTGAAACCCAACAAAAATATGTTAGCCCTGAAAAGAAGGCCTAGTATATATACACTCCATTCCTAGAAACCTGGATACACATTCTTTTCCAGTGTAGATGGGTCATTCTCCAGGATAGACCACATGCTAGCACATAAAACATACCTCCACAAAATCAAGAGGATAGAAATTTTGCAGGCTACCTTCGCTGACCACAAAGCTCTGAAATTAAATGTGAACTACAAAGGAACACAGAAGAAAAACTTTAACAACTTGAAATTAAACAACCTACTACTGAACAACCAGTGGGTCTGAGATGAAATCAAAGAGGAAATCAAAACTTTCTTGGAAACAAATGACAATGAAGACACAAACTATCAGAATCTATGGGACACAGCAAAAGTGGTACGGAGAGGAAAATTTATAGCGTTGCAAGTATACATCAGGAAGGAAGAAGGGGCATATTTGAGCAGTTCAATGACACAGCTTATAAGATTAGAAAATGATCAACAAAAGTGTTCGAAGAATAGAGCCTGTGGTTTAAGTCTGTACGTCTCAGGTACTGCTTCGATGATCTGAATGATCACGTGCTTCAATTCCTAAATGGAGGTATTACCTAGAGATAAAGTGTATGTTAAAGAGTTTTCTCGTGGCCATCTCGTAGTGCATGCAAGGTATGGTATCCCGTGTGGTATCCCGAGTTGCCACCTTAGTTTGTCCGCCCTTTGTATCCAAGGGCGCCTCTGGACAGAAAAGCTGAGAGGTTATTTAAAATATAGTAAGATAAAGGCATTAAAAGGTAGTGTTATGGTATGTTGCCAGTGCAGTCCGTGATTTCCCTTGGTGTTCTATACTTGTGTTCTTGTATACGAACTCCAAAGGGATTATTGTGGGCCTTTGTTGTAGAAGTCTGATTACCTACCTGTTCTCTCTATGCTGCCGTTTCTGTTGTTATTGTTTTCTTTATGGTATATTGTGTAATCAAAAATTTGCATTATTCCTTTTTCATGTATTTTGGACACTGCTCCCACGTATATGTTGACTATTACAGTGTTCGGAGTTTCTACCACGTTAAACCCTGTTATTTGATTGTTAAATATTAGTTGTGTATAAAATATGTGTTCTAGGTGTTTCAGAATAGTGCTACCATCCTGTGTTTTTCTTTTGTCTTCTGACTTACTTCGTTTAACATAACATGATCTAGGTCCATCCACGTTGCTGCAAAGTCTGTGATTGTATCATTTCTAACTGCCATGTAATATTCCATTGTATATATGTACCACATCTTAATGATCCATTCTTCTGTTGTTGGACATCGAGGTTGGTTCCAAGATTTGGCTATTATACTGATTGCTGCAATAAATAGTGGGGTGCATACGTATTTTGGAATGAATGTCCTTCCATCTTGGGGGTATATGCCTAGGAGAGCAATTGCTGGGTCAAATGGCAGCTCAATTCTGAGTTCTTTGAGCACTCTCCAGACTTTTCTCCATAGATGTTGGACTAGGGGGCATTCCCACCAGCAGTGGATGAGAGTTCCTTTCATACTGCATCCTCTCCAACAAAGGTTGTTTCCATTATTTTTGATGTGAGCCAACCTCACTGGTATGAGATGGTATCTCATTGTTGTCTTGATTTGGATCTCCCTAATGATGAGTGAAGGTGAGCATGTTTTCACGTGTTTGTTGGCCATCCTTCTGTCTTCCTCAGAGAAGTGGCTATTCATTTCATCTCCCCATTTTTTTATGGCTTTATTTGGTTTTGAGGGGCTCAGCTTTCTGAGCGCTTTGTATGTTCTAGATATCAGCCCTTTATCTGATATATCAAGTGAAAAGATTTTTTCTCATTCTGTTAGCTGTCTTCTTGCGTTAAGTAGGGTTTCTTTTGCCATGCAGAAGCTTTTTAGTTTGATATAGTCCCATTTGTTTATATTTGATGCTAACGTTCTTGCCATTGGTGCTCCATTCTCAAAGGCCCTTTTGATATAAAGGTCTTCGAGTGTTCTGCCTATTTTATTCTCGATAAACTTTATAGATTCAGGTCTGATTTCCAGGTCTTTGATCCTGATCAACAAAAAGAACCAAAAATAGGGAGATAGAAGGAAATAACAAATCTTAGAGCAGAAATCAATGAATGAGGAGGATATAGCATATCTAAACATCCCTATCACCATTGAGGAAATTAAAACAGTAATCAAATGTCTGTCCAAAAACAAAAGCCCAGGCACAGATAGATTAACTAATGAATTCTTTCAAACATTTGAAGAGGAACTACTACCAATCCTGGCCAGGCTCTTTCATGAAATTGAAATAATGGGAACACTTCCAAATAGCTTTTATGAAGCCAACATCACCTTGATACCTAAACCAGACAGAGATACTGCCAAAACAGAAAATTACAGACCAATATCCTTGATGAACACAAATGCAAAGATCCTCAACAAAATACTGTCAAATAGGATCCAATGCATCATTAAGAAGCTCATTCACTATAATTAAGTAGGTTTCATCACAGGAATTCAAGGATGGTTGAACATCCATAAATCTATCTACATCATACACAACATCAACAACAAGAAAAGTAAAAATCGCATGATCATATCAATAGATGCAGAGAAAGCATTTGATAAGGTCCAACACCCATTCTTGATAAAAAAAAAAACTCTCAGCAAAATGGGAATGAAAGGGAGCTTTCTCAGTATAGCTAAGGCCATCTACCACAAGCCAGTGGCAAATATTATCCTCAATGGAGAAAAACTAAAAACCTTCCCTCTAAATTCTGGTACAAGACAAGGATCTCCTCTTTCCCCACACCTATTCAGCATAGTATTGGAAGTACTTGCTATAGTGATTAGGCAAGAAAAAGATATTAAGGGCATCCAGATTGGAAAAGAAGAAGTCAAGCTCTCACTGTTTGCAGATGACATGATACTCTACTTAGAAAAACCCTAAAAACTCTACCAAAAAGCTTCTAGAAACAAGAAAAAGATATTAAGGGCATCCAGATTGGAAAAGAAGAAGTCAAGCTCTCACTGTTTGCAGATGACATGATACTCTACTTAGAAAAACCCTAAAAACTCTACCAAAAAGCTTCTAGAAACAATAAATTAATATAGCAATGTGGCAGGCTACAAAATTAACATGCAAAAATCAACGGCCTTTTCACATACCAATAATGATAAGGAAGAAATGGACATTAAGAAAACAACCCCCAGGGCCGGAGAGATAGCATGGAGGTAGGGGGTTTGCTTTCATGCAGAAGGTCATTGGTTCGAATCCCGGCATCCCATATGGTCCCCTGAGCCTGCCAGGAGTGATTTCTGAGTGTGGAGCCAGGAGTAACTCCTGAGTGCTGCCAGTTGCGACCCAAAAACCACAAAAAAAAAAAAAGGAAAAGAAAACAACCTCATTCACAATAGTGTCACACAAATTCAAATATCTTAGAGTCAGTGAAGGACCTATACAAAGAAAACTATAAAACCCTGTTCCAAGAAATAAGAGAGGACACGCAGAAATGGAAACACATACCCTGCTCATGGATTGGCAGGATTAACATCACTAAAATGGCAATACTCCCCAAAGCATTGTACAGATTTAATGTGTTCCCTCTAAAGATACCCTTGACATTCTTCAAAGAAGTGGATCAAACACTTCTGAAATTCATTTGGAATAATAAAAACCCTAGAATAGCTAAAGCAATTCTTGGGAAAGGAATATGGGAGATATTACTTTCCCCAACTTAAATTGTATTACAAAGCAATAGTTATCAAAACAGCATGGTATTAGAATAAAGACAGGCCCTCAGATCAGTGGAATAGGCTTGAGTACTCAGAGAATGTTCCCCTGACATACAATCACCTAATTCTTGATAAAGGAGCAAGAAATCCTAAATGGATGAAGGAAAGCCTCTTCAACAAGTGGTGTTGGCACAACTGGTTAGCCACTTGCAAAAAGCTAATTCAAACCCCCAGCTAACATGATGTACTAAGATAAAATCCAAATGGATTAAAGACCTTGATATCAGACCTGAAATCATAAGGTATATAGAACAACATGTAGGTAAAAACACTTCATGCTCCAAGGAAGGGGTCCTCAAACTTTTTAAACAGGGGGCCAATTCACTGTCCTTCAGACTGTTGGAGGGCCAGATTATAGTAAAAACAAAAATTATGAACAAATTTTTATGCACACAGAATATATCTTATTTAGAAGTGAAGAAACAAAATGGGAATAATTACAATATGTGGCCCGCAGGCTGTAGTTTGAAGACCCCTGCTCTAAGGCATCTTCAAGGAGGAAACTGCACTTTCCAAACAAGTGGAAACAGAGATAAATAGATGGGAATATATTAAGCTGAGAAACTTCTGCACCTCAAAGCAAATAGTGCCCAGGATTAAAGAGCCATCCACAGAATGGGAGAAACTATAAAGAGCTAATACCCAAAATATACAAGTCACTGACGAAACTTTACAAGAAAAAAACATCTAATCCCATCAAAAAATGGGGAGAAGAAATGAACACTTTGTCAAAGAAGAAATTCAATTGGCCAAAAGGCACATGAAAAATGTTCCACATCACAAATTGTTGGGGAAATGCAAATCAAAAGAACTATGAGGTACCACCTCACACCACAGAGACTGGGGAACATCACAAAGAATGAGAACAATCAGTGCTGGTGGGGATGTGGAGAGAAAGGAACTCTTATCCACTGCTGGTGGGAATGTTTCTAGTCCAACCTTTATGGAAAGTGATATGGAGATTCCTCCAAAACCTGAAAATTGAGCTCCCTTATGATCCAGCTATACCAGAGGTGGCAAACAAATTCGACACAAAGAGCGAAAATTTTAAACTGTGAGAGTCAGAGAGCCACAACACACAGTAACCTGCCAAAACAAGCCCTCACAAAATAAGCATATAATTTTAACAATAATATATTAAACACATATTGCATTTTGCCATTTTGAGTGAGAGTAAAAATCCTGCAGTGAGGGTATGCTGCATCCTCCACACTAAGAACTAATGGCAAGATGTGACACAACATATGACACATGGGACCCCCCCCCCCTCGCTTGCTGGCCCATGCAGTTGTTTCCAAGGGATGGGAGACGGGATGATGCAACCTGGGGGTGGGACTACGCGCTCGGAGATCTCTCCTCAGAGGTCCCTTCTTAGAAGCAGCATAACAAAATTCAATCTTGGCAAAGAGCCACAGATAACAAAATAATGATAAGAGACAAAGAGCCACATTCATTTTGGCCAGGAGCCGCATGTGGCTCGAGAGTCGTGTGTTCACCACCCCTGAGCTATACCACTCCTAGGAATGTACCCTAAGAATACAAAAATACAATACAAAAATCCCTTCTTCACACCTATATTCATTGCAGCGCTATTTACAATAGCCAGACTCTGGAAAGAACAAAGATGCCCTTCAACTGATGAATGGCTAAAGAGACTGTGGTACATATACACAATAGAATATTATGCAGTTGTCAGAAGAGATGACGTCATGAAATGTTCCTATACATGGATGTACATGAATCTATTTGTTGAGTAAAATAAGCCAGAGGGAGAGAGATAGATGCAGAATAATCTCACTCATTTATAGGTTTTAAGAAAAATGAAAGATATTTTCGCAATAATTCTCAGAGACAAAAGTGAGAAGGGCGTTAAGGTCCACCTCTCGACATGAAGCTCACCACAGAGTAATGAGTACAGTTATAGGTATAACTACATTGAGAACTATCATAACAATATGAATGAATGAGGGAAGTAGAAAGCCTGTCTAGAGTACAGGCGGACGTGGGGTGGGTAAGAGGGAGATTCAGGATATTGGTGATGGGAATGTTGCACTGGTGAAGGGGGGGGGGCACTCTTTAATGACTGAAGCCCAACTACAATCATATTTGTAATCTAGGTGTTTAAATAAGGATATTAATAAAAAAATAGTTCAGCTTTCTACCTGAGTAGGTATATATACTACACCATGTCTTCCCCAAAGTTTCAATATGGGCACTACTCATTTCTGCTATATAAACCCTGCCTCTTCCTTTCTGGTCACTACCATAGTTTTCTTTGGTCAATAATTTATTTTTATATTGTCTAGGTTCTTATTGATTTGCTACAATTTAATATACCACAAATTAGTGAAGCCATCAAATATTTCCTTTTATAAACTTTCTGACTTATTTTTCTTAATACAACCATTCCCATGGACTACCTATATTGTCACAGGTTTCATATTTTTAATAAATTAATAGTAAATCATTGAGTGTATATAACACAGCTTCTTTATCCAGGCAGTGACCACTGGGCATTTAGGTTGTTTCCATGCCATAGCAACTGAAATAATGCTGCTATGAACATAGGGGTGCATATATTTTTTGAATTCATCTTTTGATGGTTTTGGGGTAAATATTAGAAATGGAGTTCTGGGAACATGGATTATTTCTGTCTTTATTTTTCTTTTAAAGAATCTCTTTAGGTTTGTTTGTTTGTTTTTTTGGTTTTTTGGGTTTTTTTGTTTGTTTGTTTTTGGGTCACACCTGGCAACGCTCAGGGGTTACTCCCGGCTCTGCACACAGAAATTGCCTCTGACAGGCTCAGGGGACCATATGTGATGCCAGGATTCAAATTACTGTTTGTCCTGAATCAGCTGCTTGTAAGACAAACTCCCTACCACTGTGCAATCTCTCTGGCCTCTTTATTATTTTCCATAGAGGTTTTAGCAACTTACATTTTCATTGACAGTGCATAAAAATTCCTTTTTCTTCATGCCCTAGCAACATTTGTTGTTTCTTATGTTTTTATCATTCTGTAGGGGGAGCGGATGCAGTGTTGGGTCATACCCAGTGGTGCTCATGACTTGCCTCTGGTCTTGTGCTCAGAGATTATTCTTGGCAGTGCTCAGGGGGGCATGTGTCAGGGATTGATCAAACTTGGTCCACCTCAGGCATGGAAAGTACCTTTTTCTCATATATAGACCCTGTTTCTAGACTTATTTTCTAAAAATACTAGATTTTATTCATCTCCTTCTGATAACCAAAACTAGACTGAGTTAAATTCCTTTGCAGTTATCTACAACACAAAAAAATCCATTAATAATCTAAGATACTGAAAGTGATCTCACTGGAAATTCTTAGCTATAAACCAATCCAGTAAAGGTCCTTCTACCCCTCCCCCATTAGAAAGTCTTAGTAAGTCCTACATTTCTATAAAAAAAAATTAATGAATGAAAGGCACAACTAATGCAACCAAACTCAAAATTTATTCAACTACTCCAGTTGAATAAAATATTTTGGTTCTTCTGGGAATAAATTGGCAAATTAAAAAAAATGCTCTATTTGGAAGCCTGAGAGACAATCCTCATTTTTATAATTGTTACCATACAGTTTTAGGTTGAAAATACTCTGAAATGGGGCCGTCGAGGTGGTGCTAGAGATAAGGTGTCTGCCTTGCAAGTGCTAGCCAAGGAAGGACCGTGGTTCAATCCCCCAGCATCCCATATGGTCCCCCCAAGCCAGGGGTAATTTCTGAGAGCTTAGCCAGGAGTAACCCCTGAGCATCAAATGGATGTGTTCCAAAAAAAAAACAAAAAACAAAAAAAGAAAATACTCTGGAAGAACCAAACATTTGTATATAGGCCATTAGCATATGTAGACTTTTTATATAGGCCATTAGCATAAATTTAAGGTGATAGTTCATTTTAGATCTCAGTTACATTTCACTAATCAGTTAGTTGGGCATTTTTCCCCCTTAAGTCTGTTAACTATTTGTATGTCTTCTTTGGAGAAGTGTCTATTCAGATCACTTTTTTTTTTTTTTTTGGTATTTTTGGGCTACACCCATTTGATGCTCAGGGGTTACTCCTGGCTAAGTGTTGTGGGCCAATTCTGTTGCAGACGCCAGCACCTGCAAACAGATTCTTCGTGGAGTTCGGG